>NC_037669.1:185020594-185211377 GCF_003255815.1 Theropithecus gelada
TTGAGTTTGGGAAAGAAGCAGTTTTATTTGAACTAAACCCACTCATTTCAAGTGTGTTTAATGACAGCAGTATGTGACAGATAAATAAAATCCTACGGCCTCGTTTGATGTTTGTTTTAATTTCAGACCTTAGTGAAAGGAGACAGGATAAAACAGTGTTGTTCAAATGGAGAAGTTGAAAACAAATGATTTGTTATTACATACTTAGCCGTATTTCTCCAGGGAAATTTGGGAAGTCAAATAATATAAACAGTAATAATAGTAGTACTTGAGATTTGCGGAGTGCCTAGCAGTTTGTAGAGTGTCTTTATGTTCATTACCACATCAAGTCTAGGAGGTTGCCTGGCCAGAAATCATCATCCCAGTATTGCACACACGATTGAGTGAGTTAGGCCAAATACTACTTCTAACATGGTAGAACTGAGCTTCACTTTTGGTCCTGTTGATTTTGAATGGAATAGTTCCTCTCATTCTCTGTGCTGGCTCAACAGCCAAACATGTGTGCAGTACCTTGGAGCACATTGTAACCGGCCTGTTCCTTAACTTTACTGAAGCGTATATATGCTGGCAATATACAAATAAATTCTTATCACAACAGATTTCAGCAGTGAGAAGTATATGGAGTAGAACATAACAGCCCTCCCTCAGTACCCATTCTATTTCTTCCCCGCCAACCCCAACTCTTTTTCCAAAGAGCCATCACCATTGTCTTTTTGTTGTGCATCTTTCTGGCATATATCAATACATTTATGTGTACATTTACATATGTGTGTGTGTATATATATAAAAATGTGGTATATTATCTATTTTTTTCAGTTCTTTTCCTCTGGATCTTTTCATGTCAGTTAAAAGGATTTGCAATACTATTTTTAACTCTGTATAGTGCTTCATAGTATAAGGGTTCATCACTGAGTCTCTTTTACAGTGGAGAGCTTCAGCTTTTCTTTATTATACACAATGTTAAGATGAGCTTCCTCACGTATATATCTTTGTGTACATGTGAATCCAGAATTGAAATTGCTTGGTTTTTTTTTTTTTTTTTGAGATTTATCAAAATTCAGTGTGGGCCATCATCCCAAATGTTAGAATCCTCATCTTAACTCATGTGATCGACCTGGGTTTCCACTTAGTTGCTTGGGGATGTGTTGTCCGGACCAACCCAGACACTTCTCTAAACAGACACTTGTGGCCAAGAGAGTAAATGTTGGGGAAGTTATTTTCCATGGCACTGTGGTTTGAATACAGGCACTCACCATGGAAGAAGAGTAGGGTATTCTTGTAACAGTCTTGTTTACTTAAAACAGCCACGACTCTTCGCTGAGATAGAATAAGGTACTTAACGCAATAAAAATATCTACCATAATTTAAAAATGCAAATGTAGCAATGCACTAAAAAATACCTTTAGCTTATTTTTTTGTTAAGAAACAAGTGTTTTGCATAATCAGGCTTTAAAAAATATAATTGAATTCTCTGTACTGATTCTATGATAGGAAGGTCCAGCGTCAGGTCCACCTTCCATGCCATACTCCTTCTTTCCACCATTCCCAGCTGGTCATATTGAGGGTAATTAGCAGGGAATAACATCTGAAAATGTAGGTATGTAAGAGAATCGAGCTAATCTGCATAGCTTTTAGGATATTACAGATTTCAGAGGAGCATCCTCACGGATAATTCCCAAATCGCAGATAATTTGTTGTTGTGCTTTACAAGCAGAGACACAAAATAAACTGTCTTCCCCATCCTTCTATTTTATTTATTTATTTTCCTTCTGTTAATAGACGTAGTCATTTTTTAAAACCATAATATACCAGAGTGAGCCAGAATTATGTGTGTCTAAGTTCTTTTAAAATAAAGAAATTGTTTCTTGGGTCTGTTTTAGTTAGGTCCTTTCAGGTTGCAGGAACCAAGATGTGCTTAAAGTTACCTCAGATGACTTTAGATGGTGGGAATTTATGGTAAGTATACAGGGAGAAGGAAGGAAGTCCAAAAACCCATGTCAGCAACTAGACAACCAAGTCTCATGGAGACTTGGAATATCATTGAGGACACAACAGCAGCTGATTTTGTCATCCCTCAGAAATAAACATCCAGTGTTTCCTTGTCCGGTGGGTCTTCGTTGGACAAGGATTTAGCTTTCTTCCGTTTTCCTTCTGTTTTCTGTGGCAGCTCCTGTTAGTGATTCTGTTTAGTCTTCTTCTGAAGACTAGGATGCTCATTATATGATGTTCTGCTGCCTCATGGCCTCCTCATCCTACACTGTGTGTCTCTGGCTTTTGCTCTATTCCATCTCTGCTCCCAGCTTTTCTTTTTCTGTATCCTTACACTGAAAAGCCTGAACCAATAGTACCATTATTTTAGCTGGTTCTTCTCCAGTACACATGGAGAAGGAATTCTTCCTCCAGCACAGCTCCTGGGTATCTAGTGTGGTTTGGGTTCAATGTCTGATCCAATTACCTGTGGCCAGAGTGCAGAATTACCTGTTATAAAACTGTGGTGATGTAGTTATTAAAACAAACAACTTTTTGAGGCTTTTTGCTTAAACAGAGCTGTTGGTGTGGTAGAGACAACGTTGTAGGTACTTCTCTATCACAGAGAGAAATTTATAAAGTCAAGGCAAACCAAATATCTGAGTCTGGGACTTCACCCCAGATGTTTGCAAGTAAACAAGTTCTGGACCATAGAGATCCGCTCCTCTCACTTTCAGACTGCCGCTTGCTTTGGTCTGTAAATCAGTGTTCCACTAGTATTTAGTTTTCATTCTGGTTTTAAAACAGTTTATCTGTAAAACTATAATTTAAAATTCTGATAAGCAAAGCTAACATAGTAATGAGCCCATTAGAAAGGAATTGTGAGATACTATTAGACTTTGATAACTTTCAAGGAACTTTATTCTATTTTTGTCGCCCAGTCAAAGCTAACATTGTTAGCAGTTTTAAAACTGAATGGGGTTTTTGTTTTTTCATAAATATGTTTGATGTATATTATATCTTATTATGGCAAAGAAACTTAAAGTACCAAATAGAATGAAGACATATTTGATATTAAACTAATGAAAAACATTCAATATTTGATAACTTCAGAGAGACTTTGACTAAGCTTCAAGGTTATTTTTATAAACATGTACTACTGGACAATATAGAAGTTTCTTAACTCACAGATTTTCACTTTGGTAGATGCGGACTAATGCGTTTGCCAGAATGTGCCACTCTTCTCTATTTACCGTAAGGGGAGGGGTGGGTAGGAGATTGGGCAGTGTCACTTAGGGCTTAGAGGCAAAGGGATTTTGGAATAGCTTTTAGTTTAACCTGCATGTGAGAAAGAAAGGTTTCATTGTGTGGTTAATAGGCATTTTCATATGATAGGAAAATGGATTAACAAGATTTAACTTTATATTCTCAATAACTTCCCAACTAACCAGTGTCTTTGATGAGAAAAATTTGAAAATTTTACAGTTGTGTTTCTTTTCAATCTTCCCTTGCACGATTACAAGATGATATAAAAGTGCTTACACTTTGATTGCTGTTCCTAATAACCATGTTAGAATTTCACAGGTGACCTGGAATATCATATCTTGACTTTCATATGTGGGAACAAGAGTCAGCAAACAACCTTTCTGTGCTTAGAGATGATTTTATACATAAAATATTATTTTTTTGAAAATGAACAGGGATGGGAACTATGTCATATTTTCTGTATCATATTTCATGTTAGCTTTATTAGTTAGCTCTCATTACCTCACCAAATAACTCAGATTTAAAAATATATATCTTAACTGTGAACAGCCTAAGGACTCTATTCAATGATTAAGTCAAATCACAGTCTCATTGCTTAATGTGTTCCTTTGATCCCCTTCCCATCTCTCCCTCCAACATTCATACCACATCCTTGGATGTTTCTGTTTAGTTCAAAAAGCCATGTTCTCTCACTATGTAAATTATACCAAGAATACCACTAATCATATACAAGAAGCTAACTATCTATGCTTGAGTTGTGTCTTTTTTAATATCATGCTTTGGGATATGATGCCAAATTGGATCTCCATTTTGCTTTTAATTAGTCAGCAACACTTATTTAATGCCCAGTAAGCTCAGAGCAAGGCTTGGAGAGTGGAGAAGGGGAGAAAGGAGATCAAAAAACAAATGCACTATCATTTCCAGAATAGCTTACAGTATCTTTATGCATACAGAAAACAGATAAATGAAAGGATTAAGAAAACTTAAAAGCAAAATCCAAATGAGTGCAAATTGGTCTGATACAAACTAAGCTATATAAATGCAAAGAGGATGTAAATTATAAAAACTTGAAATGTTTAAAATTTCTGTCTTTCTACTTTTATTTTCATAATACTTTGCCATGAGAATTCTTAGATCTCAGAACACCATACCCTTCAGTGAGGAAAGTTTACTGGTTCAATTGTATCATTTAGAGAAACAAACCAAATTCTTAGTATTTTACGGGCTTCTGAGAGATGACGCTGTAAAGCTTTATGAGTCTCTGTTAAACTTTTCTCATCATTAAAGCTTTTAAGTAACCTTGAACAAGTTCCTTAACCTCTCTGTGTCTCAACTTCCACATCATTAAAATGGGAATGGTAATAGGACCCATCTCATAGGATTGTTAGGACTATTAAATGTATTATACTCTATTACTTGTATCCTATAAAGTGTCTTTCTCACAGTTTAATTTCTTGAAAATTGAAACACATCCTATGCTTGATGTGGTAAGAAACCATTGTGACACATATTAAGTGGCACCAGTTGGTTCTTTGGTCATAGGTTAGTAGAAAAAAAAAAAAAAAGAAGCAGTTTATAGTCAAAGCCGTGTGTAAAGTGTGTCTAAAGTGCTTAAAACAAAGCCTGTCTTATAGAATGATGCTGTTATCATCATTGCCTGAATACCGTATTTGTGATACGTAAAACATTTGTCCCTAATTTCACTGGCTTCTGTACTGTGAAGCAGATATATTTATAATTCCTGGTCTTTGAGTAAATAGAGCCTAGAAGAATTATCAGATATTATACAACTGCCAAATAATGACTTATAGCAAACCAGTAGTTTGTTTATTCCTCTTCTCATGCATATCAACACCTGTTTAATCTGATCATGTTTCCAAAAACCCACTAGTGTTCTATTTATTTCTAGCTATAGCTTTCCTACCTGTATTTGGTGATTTGGTGCTGGCAGAGTCCATATTCGTAACACTAAATCCGGCTACTGTGATCACAACAGTCTTTCTAAGTTAGACACTACTAATGATATTGATTAGGGAGAAGGCATTCTTTGTGATCCTATTTGCAGGATCTTGGGTAATTCACTGACTGGACCCAATTGTGAGTTGTGAAATGTGCATGTTGAAAGCAATGAGTCTTCTAGCTGCATGATTTGTGATATCACTTCAATTTACCTACTGAGGAGCTTCATGTAAATTGGTCATTTGTAGAAAGTAGTTCAGTGGCTCAGAATCTGGCATCATATTTTATTTTTATTAAATTTCGGTAAACATTATTGAGCAACTTGTAGGTTTCAGGCTCCACGATAGGGATGAAAACATGTAAGACCTCTGTCTAGCAACGCTACAAGGAGAAAGATAGACTGGTGACTCAGATTTACTTTTAAATGATAGCTTTTTGAGATATAATATACTTACCCTTCAATCCACTGACTCTGTTTTTAAAGGAGATGATTAATACATTCACTCAACAGATATTGAGCATCTGATATCTGCCAGAGACTTTCTAGGTGCTAGGGTTATGGAGATTGACAATAGTTAGACGAAACTGAGCCTATCACAAAATGTGTATCGACAGACGGTTTTCCATTTTGTGCTATAGACCAGTATTTAGGGTCAGCAGAGGGTACTCTGGAAGCATATTCAGGGACAAAGCAAAGCTAGTCTTAGAAGATCTGAGGAATTTTCCTATGATCATGTCTGTGTCCTGCCATAACACCCTGAATGCATCTGATCTGAGCTAAACAGAGGTCTGACAAACTTGTAGGAGTTTGCTAGGTGAGTGGCTTGTGGAAAGTAGAGAGGAAGAAGTTTTTCTGGAAGAGAAAAGAAAATATGCTGAGGCTCAGAGGTGAATCACACATAATGCACAATAGGTTAGTATTGGTATAACATTTGGGACTGTGTGGACAGACAGTTGCTGCAGGGCCTGAAGGGTGGAGAGGGGCAACTTATGCTTCAGTAGGGGTGTATATGTCTTATTATGAGGTCACAATGAAGATTGAGGTCAGCTAGAGGATGTGACATTCGAGTTGGGTCACAAAGGATGTACAGGAGTTTTTCAAGGCTGACCACAGTCTAGGCAGAAGAAATTGAAATTGTGAAGGGAAGATTTGCGTGAAAGAATGGTGTTTTTGGCTGAGCGAGGAATTTGAAGTATCTGGAAAATGGAGTAAGTGGCACAGAGAAAGAAAACAGCCAAAAAAAAAAAAAAACATTGGTGAGGGTTCAGAGAGCAGCTTACAATTGGATTCGGTGCAGTGCAATGACTTTGTATGTTGTGCACCTTGTCCTTGTAGGCAGTTGCGGGCACTAGGGGCAGGAGTTTGAGGGAAGACAGGGCATTGACAGTTTGAGGAAAAAATGAGAAGCATGCTTTAGAAAGATAATCTGAATACACTTGAATTGGAGGGGCCCTGGATTGTGAATGAAAACCAGAAGTACGTCATCTGTATTGTGTAGGATAGTGTTATCTACAAAGAATTTTATGTAGAATTCCCCCTGTCAGATTAATCCTTTGCAGCAATAGTCAATTATTTCCGATATTAAATATTATAATTAAATAAAAGATATGGATTGGTAACTAAACATTTATTGAGAAGTTACTGTATCACTTCCACATATCAATTCACTTGTTTTTCTTAGTAATCCAATGATGTAGCCTGTCATTTCTCCCATTCTTCAGCAGAGGAAATTGTGGCCCAGAAAGGTGTATATAACTCATCGAGGCACTAAGTGGCAGAGGTCATGTTTCAGCCACGGCCATCTGGCTCCAAAGCCTAAATATATGAATTGACCACCAAAGGCACTTTTGAAAATACTAACAGTCACTGTGTTAGTGAAGAGGGTATTTGGCAAAAGTTTTTATTTTGCTTTTTTACAATTCAGTGATTTGTAATTTATTTACAGAGTCATGCAATCATTACCTCAATTTAATTTTAGAACATTTAAAAATTCCATCCTCATTTGCTTCTCATTCTCACCCCAACACTAGATAACCTCAAATCTACTTTAGTGGTAATTGGTTTGTAAATGAATGGCAACTTCAGTTTAATGGCTGTTTTTTTTTTTTTTTTTTTTTTTTTTGACTAGTTGCAATCTGATAGCCGTAATCACTAATTCAGGAGAATAACATTGTTTGATCTTATCATTTCTAACTTCTGCATGCAATTAGTATACTCTATTCATAATTTGATGCAGAGAAGGGTAAAAGTGACAGGGCTTAGTGTACTCTGTTCATAACTTGATGCAGAGAAGAGTAAAAGTGACAGGCCTTGTGGCAGTCATTGGTCAGAGGCATGTGAGTAAGACTGCCCGAGACCCTGCCCTGGAGTTCTGTCTTGCAGGTAAGGCAAATAGACAAACTATTAAGCAATATTGGAGAAAAAAATTATTGTAGAAATCCTGATGTTTTTGGTGAATGGCTTATGTTAAACTTCTCTCTGCCATTGAATTGTTTTTAAAAACTTAGTATGTGTGAAGCATTTGGAATGCTTGGCATTTTGAAAATAAAATCCACATCAATTTAAAATAAAATAAAACTCCCCATCCAGAATAGAGTAGTAATTGCAAGGCATAAAATAGCCCAGCTGTGGAGTGGCTTAAAGGACAATTGGTCTCAGGCAGAGAGTACCAGATAGGACACGCTACACAAATGACTGTAATGTCTGAATTAGTGTACCTATTGGGTAGCACATATATGTGAAATGGCTTAAAGTAAAAATTGCAAATGCACCAGATTTAATCAATCTTAGTATTTCTTTCTCTTATGCTCTCAGTCCTTAGTTAAAAATAAAATTTGCCTGTCTCATTCTCCTGTGTGCTAGCTAGTAGGATTAACTGGAGTTCTCAACAGGAAAGCAATAGATCTAGTAGACGACATTGTATGGTGGGTGAAAGCCCGGTAGAGATAATTATACAGTCACTCCCACTATATTACCCTTCAAAGAAACTGAGCCTAATATTCTCCTCCTAAGCAATTTAACCAACTTCTAAAAAAAAGTATAAGATATTATTTAGAGAATGAAATAGCTACTGTATATAATCAGGAGGGAGAATTATAGCAAATTATACTCATTTGATAAGTGTATAAAGAGCTACGCTCAAAGCTTTGTATTGTACCTCCTAAGTAATTGTTCAGTTGTGCTAACTGTCCTTGAAAAAGGAGAAGAGATAAAGAACTGCTAAAGAAAAAAATCAATCGTTATACTTGTTCAGTAAGATTTTCCTTCTGGGCAAAGATTAAGTCTTATTTCATGCTCCACGAGGATCAAGCACACATTTAGCCCACCCATGTTTAGTAGTGGTGATTTCTTTGCCTTTCTCACATTCGTGTTCATGTATAAACATAGACACCAATATGAAACTAAATGCAATAAAAGTGTGTTTTAAGATCTACCACATGTACATCCTAGTAGGTATAGATAGATGTTATATATCTGTGTTCACTGCACTTACATCCCAATATTTTCAGAAGATAGGACTGTATGCAAATGTTTCCAGTATCTCTTTCTAGGATCACCAAAAAACAGAGCCCTGGAAGTCTTTCTACTTGTTTCAAAAATGAGCTGGTAGTAATATTAGAGCCAATTTCCTTTTGGTTTGCTTTAAACAAAATAAACAGCCCATTATGTAAACTGTGTAAGACTTTTACACAAGTGTTTGAGCACTTTCCTTAGAGTTTGTAAGTCTTGTGCCCCCACCATCAAAAAGTAAACAAATAAATAATAAAAAGCCAATCTAATTGTTATTATGAGAAGTCATACAGCATATTTGCTAAGAGCAGCTCCTCTAAAGATGTCAGACTGCCTTAGATGGAACACTATGTATCCTCCGCTTGCCAGCTGGGTAACGTTCAACAAGCAGCTTAATCTCTCCATGCCTCAATTCCTGACTTCAAAATGGTTGTAATAATACGGTGCCTACTTCATACAGTTGCGGAGACGTCAGTTAGGCACTGTTCCTCTCACATATGTCATCAATCCTAAGACTCATTCACGTGCTTAACATTTCTGACTAATTACTGTTACATGGTAATCATGACATAGCACTCATTGTCTGTACATGTACATCAAAATCTGCTTTCTATGGAGATTAGTGACTTGGAAGAAAATCCTGGAGTCAATAGTGGACTCCTTTTTTATTAAGACTCTTGATGGCCCAGAGGTCAGTATCATGAGGAAAAACATAGAACTTCCATGATTTTGACTTGAAAAGTAATTCAAATGGTTGAAATTTAAATGTAAAGAAATGTTTGGAATGCTTTCATTTGTTGAACTTATATTTTCCTTTTTATATATATAGAGGGGTGACATATGATAAAAAAAAAACTATGGATAATTTTAAGCCATTTACTTCAACAAACATATAATAGATATTCTAATGACAGAGCCCTATGTTATAATTTAAATGGCAGTAATTTTTGTTTCTGGTGTTGTAATAGCTAGTGGTGTATTTTATAATCAGTAGCATCTTTGATTTGATGGAGCAGTGTAGTAAGAACTCAATAAATGTTAGAGTCCTCATTAGGATGTTGGTAGAGGTTAGTGTCAGTAGATACATATATTAGAGTCAAGGGTCCTAAGGCTTTTTAATGTGAGTAGAGTGCAATGAAATAATATTTTGGATTGACCAAAAATCTAGAGAACCTGACTTGCAACTGTATCAATATGACTTGCTGAACTTCATTCTGAAATTCATGTCTGCTAAATAGGTATACTCTGCCCTTTTCTCTTCATTATGAGGATTGAATCTAATGATAGGGGTATAAGCACTTTGTAAATCCAAGTAAGAATTATTAGTTAGGGTAGTTCAGGTAGTGCTGTAGTAACAAATACTCTCCAAATCTCGGTGCCAAAAACAAGGGTTTATTTCTTATTTATGCTACTTGTCCATCATAGGTCAGAAGGAGTTCTTTGCAGACTAATAGTTGCCATTTCCAACACTTCTGACCTCCATGCCAGAGGGAAAGAGCTCTGAGGGTCTCAAACTGGCAATTCCACACTTTGACCTGGATGTAACACATGTCGCTTCTTACAGCTCCTTAGCCATAACTATTCACATGGCTCCACCTAGCCATAGGGTTGCCGCGGAGCAGAGAGCTGGAAATACGTGGAGAACAGTGTCGATAACTTTGTAATAGTAACAATGGTTAACAATCATTGTGTGCTTCCTAGTACCAGGCACTGTTGTAAGTGCTTTTTGTGGGGAGAGTCCTTTAGTCCTCATTAAGTGGGTATGATCACGATTCCCGTTGTACAGATGAGAACCCAAGGCACAAAAAGGTAGACCAACCTGCACAGAAGAGACAGGGCAGGGAGTTTGCTTGTGTGACATTGACATGTGTCTCAAACTATAATGGATTTGAATGCATTTTTTAAAATGTAAAAGGAAGATACAAATATAATTGAGAATCTTCTGTTCTGAAAAATAAGAGATGAGGTTTGGTGATCCCCAAGCCTCCTTAAATTTCACCTGGATCAGCGCAAAATGACCCGCACTTACAATGACTGCTGTGTTGCTTTGCCACCTCATCTTCAGAAACCACGGGCCCTCTCCTGGCCACTCACTTACGTGGTAGCTCAGCAGAGGGGCATTGTCCCAGCGTTTCAATAGATACTTCCTCCTTAGACTTATTTAACCTTTCTATTTTGGGAGTTTTCTAACATGTAAAAGAACAGTACAGTGGCCACAGTCTACTCCATTATCAATGATCAATACACAAGTATCAATACATTCTCAATTTTGCTTGATTTCACTTTGCAAGTTAATCTGATTGCTTGTCAAGCTGAGCTGTGAATACAAAGTGTGTTCCTTGGGGTTGCAGGGTATAGAGCTCCTAAAACAGGAAGCCAGTGACCAGGGGAGGGTCAGAGAGGACGTGTGGAGGACAGAATTGAAGAGCTTCAACTGGAAAAGAGGGCATCTCTCTCTAATCAATAGTTTAGACAAGTTTGCAAGTGGAAGATAAATGATATGACAATATTTAATCATTCATAGGACATTCTTGTAATGTAAGGGGGAAAAGGAGAAATACATTGTTAATAGTGTGGCAAAATTATTACCTTTCTCCCTACATGCAACTGTAATCTTACTTGCTATTGAGGTAGTTAATAAACGAAAGCCTGTGAGCTCTGTTCAATGGGACAGCAACCAGAGATGCTTCTTTCCAGGCTCTCCCAACAGGCCAAGAAGCAGCTGAGCTGGAGAGAAAGCACGCCTTCAGCACCCTAGGTTTCCTCTTCAGTGGCATCCAGAGACCTTGGGTCACTTCACCTCTCTGTCTGTTTTTGAAAAATACATATAATAACTGTCCGGGTGACTCACAAATCTATTATAGCATTTAATTAACAAATGTTCCTCAAGTGCTTTGAGCTCCCTGTTTGGATAGATGTGACTGAAATGTAAAATACCTTTCACTGCCTTATTTATTGCTCCAGCGAACACGCTCTATGCTGGCACCATTTATCTCATTTTAATTTTATCTCCCACAAATATAGGCATTAATTTAAATCACATACAGAACATAACAGTTTTTATAGAGGCAAACTTATTCCAGTGTGCTGCATTTTAATATCGCACTTTACCATCTTTTCTCACTTGATTCAAGAATAGTATCTCTTCCTGCCTCAGCATTTAATCTTAGGACAACAGAAACTTTTTTGTGTGTGCATGTTCTTGCTCTCAAACTTTGTTTCTCACTGCTTGGCTGCTTGTTGCCTGAAAGTTGTTCTGTCAGTGTGAGCACAGGTGTAAGTAGTTCCATGTCTCTTTTGCCAGCTTAATTTCCTGTGTGTGTGTTGAGGAGGCTAAGCGGGGAGTGTAACATGATGGATTTTACAGCTGAAGCTTATCCTCATTCATCTTCAGATACCCTTTCTAATAGAAATAAAGACAATAAAAGTGATGCCCCCCTCCTGAAATTTACATATTAAAGACCCCTTCAAACTGCTCACTTTTTTTATGTCTTTTTTTTCATTCAGAGGCAAAATTTCCCCCTTTTTTTCATCACTGTTATATTTGTGGCAGATGAGTCTTTTCCCTGAGGGGAATCATGGTAAATGGGCCTGCTGTATTTACAGCAATGAAACATTCCAGTTACTGTCACACCCTAAGCAAGGATGGTTTCCCCATCCTTAATTTGTGGCCTGAAAAGCTGTGGCTTTCCTCAATTAAGACTTTCCAAATTGCCTCTGACATGGGAGCATATTCCCAGAAGTCAAGTCCTGGGAGGCAGTAATAACATGAGCATCACTGTGTAACAACGTAGTTTTACAAGCCATTTTGTGTTCTTTTCAGAAGCTTTCAGGATGCTTTTTCTCCAAAGTTGTAAATTAAAAAGAAAACAAAACCTATTTTGATTTTTTGTTTTTAGTTTTCCAGGTCTCTGAATGTCTAGGTTTTAGGGACATCTGTCATAGTCTTATTTATTTATCTTACATTTCGTCTGGATTTAAAATGTACCAATTCATGTTTAAGTTCTCTGTTTTATTCCTGTAACAATCCTACAAGACAGGTTCCATTATTATGTTCATCTTACAGATGAGGAAACAAGGCCTAGAGAAGTTGTATATTTTTTGTCTGAAATGGTACAGCTAGTACGTGACAGGGCTCAGATTTTGGATCCAGTCCACCTTAACTAAATATGCTTTTGATGTAGCTCTCTTCAGGCTGAATTCTTGACCTCTCATTTGATGCTGGCTCTTCCCCAAACCCTTAGTCTTTGTGCTACTAGGTAGATTTTATCTGTGGCAAGAACACGGTTACCCTGGAAACCCACTAGCTAGAATGGCAAGCCAATTATAGCACCACCGCTTTTTTTAAATTAAATTAGCGCTGCTGATGACGTGGACTTCTTGATTGAAGCATGCTGAGAAATGGGTTCTCACCAGTTGTTCTTGCCTGTTAGGATCATGTGGGATCATTCTCATCTATTCTATCAAGCCAAACAAGAAAATGCCTCTATGTGATTGACGGGATTTGAGGAATAAAATATGATGATCTTTTAGGACCCTGAGCTTTCTGTAATGACCAGAGACGCACGGAAGTGTTTGGAAAGAAGCCCTATTGGAGAAGAAGCCTGTCATCTGAATACTTTCCACCCCCAAGCACACAAGGGGCCACTGATTTAAAGCCCTGCTCTTAACTCCTGAGGCGAATGTTCTCTATTTTAGTGATTCTTATTTTATTTAAGACCATTGGTTTAAATCCAGACTTGATTCAGGAAAGGTTGTAGCCTTTTGATATTTTTTGGTCTTTGCACACTTCAGATAGGGCAGGAATTTGATTTGGTTCAAACCAATTGGTGAATTTCCTTTAAGTACACAGAATTTAAGCAATTGCATTACTATAGCCGCTGTTGAGCTGAGTGGCACCAGGTTAGAGGAACGGACATTCATTATATAAGTTAGTGGATTGTGGGCTCACTCTCTGAGATGGTAAATGGTAGGCTGGTATAATGTTGAGTTAGCTCCTTCTGCATAACACACATGGTGCCAGGCACATTACCTAGTACCTCTATGATTTTCAATAGCTTTATTTTCTGTTGGGTAAGGAGACGGGCTTGCTCGTTTGCAAGGCTCTTCTGTGATGCAGAGTTTTGAGTACAGGTTTCCTAACTTGCAGTCCAGTGCTCTTCGCTTTGTACCACCAAGTCACTACACTGTCTCAGGGCCTGTCTTCTGTATTGCAGAAAACAAATCAAGGATTAGCAGTGCTGAATCTTAATTCTTGAAGTTCTAACATGAGAATTATTTTAGTCTTGCTACATATCATAGGCATATTTTCTCCAAAATGATAGTAATCAGGGAGGAAAAGAGGTTGTATCTTACTATGTCCTGATGGGTGATACTTCCATTACTATCTCCATCACCAGTAGGCAGATTTCTAGAAGCCATAGTTCAAAATGATGAAGAGAATTACACATTTTCAGAAAACATTGTACATTCTTTGTTAACTTTTCCACCTGTAAAATAATTTGTTTTCAGACATCCAAGTCCTTTCTCCATGATTTACTGGGTTGGTGACATTAATCAGCGTGGTTATCTTGGAGCCTCATTTCCCTTTGGGTAAAATGGAAGGATAACATTGGCAATCATATGGACGTGTTGTGTAGAAAGGAGTCAGAAGCATTTTGTAAGTGGCAAAGTGGTAATAATCCCCTTTAAGACAGTAGTTGTTTTTAAGATCACCGAGCTCTCAAACACTGGCTTTTTCTGCCCCACACTTTCTAGATTTGTAAGACTAAATCTGAAAATGTCTTTGATATTCATTATGTATAACTGTAGGGCCTTGGATTTAAAAAATCCTAATTCTGTTATTTCCCTGACAATAACAAAATATTCTCATCTAATTATCTCTTATGTGAAATAAGAAATATACCCTAGTTACTTCCATGTCTAATATGATTGATAAATCTATATGTTATCTGAATTGTGAATATATTTTCATACATATATAAGTACATGTGTGTATTTCTTGAAATCTAATGGTCAATATACACTAACCAATTTATTTCTGGGATTTGGGGAACCGGCTTCTTTCTATACTTCTCTACTTATCTTTAAATTTTCTCTAATGAGCCTACTTTGTTTTTGTTTTACATATAGTAATTAATATATTTATAAATGTATGTATACTACATATTTTAACAAATTTATATAAGTATATGTATGTATATACATATGTATATAGTATGTTTTGCAAGTAAAAAAATCTTCAGTAATAAATATCTACAAAGGCAAATTAAAAACTTACATTTTTTCTCCCTCCATTCCTTTCTACTGTTTCCCTCCTCTCCTCTCTTTGTTTTCCTCCCTCCCTCCCTCCCTCCTTCCTTCCCTTCCTCCCTCCCTCCCTCCTCCCCTCCCCTCCCCTTCCTTCTTCTCTCGCCCTTTCTTTCTCTTTCTCTCTCTTTTCCTCTCCCCGCTCTGTCTTCCTCTCCCCACCTCCGTCTCCCTCTCTCTCTCCTCCCTCCCTGCCTCCTTCCTTCTTTCCAGAAAGTCACTAACCAGAATCTTTCACAGAATAAACTGTGAAACCTAGATCTTAAATGTACTACGGTAGAAAAAGAGATGAGATTTTTGAAAGAAGGTGGATTGTCCTTGTGTCCATATATGATTGTCTCTGTACTTGAATCTGTCTCAAAACAAAGATACAACTATGGTTTTTAATATTAATTTCAATGTAGAGTGACCCTCCTTGCCTACTGCCCTGAAGAGAGAGAACATTTAAACATAAGACTGGTGGTTGCAGTAAACCCCTTTCAAGTGGAGTAGCCATTATGGTCCTTCCACTTCCCTTCCTTCCCTTCATTTTCTTATCCTTTCCCCATTTTCCTTCTCTTCCTTTCCTTTGTTCTTTTAGGTTCATAAAATCTTGATTGGCTTCCTTCCTAGCAGCCAGGAGTTTGAGTCCCTAATAGCTAAAGCTTATATACTTTATTTTCTTCTCTTTTCTTCTCTTATATACTTAATTTTTTTCATCTTTTCCAGATGGCTGTGGTTATGAATTTTACTCCCCACCCCAGGACCACCCCTGCTATACTTAAACTAATTTTCATTCTATAATATTGTCTTCATCAGTCCATGTTATGCTGCTAGTTTTAGTTATTATAATACTCATTTAATCCACAATGAAGGTGACGGGTTTGTTTGTGTGTCATTTAATTTTTAAAGGGGAAATATTCTCTCTCACTTTAAGGAAATTAACTTTAGCAGCTCATTCCCTCACTTTTTTTTTTCTTTCAACTTGATTTGTTCAACGAAGGAGACCACATTTAGTACTTGCTAGTTGAGACTTCTGTTCTACAATTCTGAGTTAGTTCCTCATCCGTCCAACCCTCTCTCCCTGTGGTGCACTGAGTCACAATGTGATCACCAGCTGTATGTGCTGCTATTACACGCAACACGTGGGCTAGCAGAGGAGCCAGGATTCAGCCTTGGAAGTAGTTTCAGGCAAAGGTGAAGACCCTTTTCCCGCTCTAAGCATCTTTCAGTGGTTTAATGTAGCTGGTATTAATGTTATAAATGGTCATCCCTAATCCTGTCTCTGTTCCAGCCCAGATGGAGTTTTGATTTTAGACAATCATTCAGTGAAATGTATTTCCTGTGCCTGGTAGTCATTGATCACTTACCAAAAAAAAAAAAAAGGGAGGGTAGTGGGAGACCAAAAATAAACTTATGATAATTCACATACACTTAACCTTTACTGACTAATACCAAAAAGGGAATGAAGCAGGCTCTGCTGACCAGCACTTGCAGATGGATTCCAGGAACGTGGCTACAGCTGCCAAAGCCATCTCTGAATCCTGCCAAAAGCATCCCAGGGGATTTTACTAAGGGTGGGGAGAGCAGAGAACATGGAGGTGTGTGTGTGAATGTGCTTTAAAACTCTCTTACTTAATACTGAGCAGTGGGAAGAACACTGGGAAAAAAGGTCGGAAAGTGACATTCGAGCCCAGGTTCCACCCAATCTCTGTGACACTGGAAAAGTAATGTGCCCTCTTTGAAACTTCAGGTATCATGTGAACAATAAAGGGTATCATATTAAGGTCTTAGCATGTTTACATTCTGTAATTACTTAAATTATTTCAAAACAGAAATATCATACACGTTCATCATGTTTCTGTGTTAACTGGACAAAACTACACTAAAATTAAAAAGCAATAAAAACAAATGTGTTAAAATTTTGTTTTTAAATATAGTACCTCTAGTAACTGAATATCTAACTTTATTAAGAATTCTAGATCTCATTTTTTTTTAAAACCCCAATGAGGCTGGGCACCGTGGCTCATGCCTGTAATCTGAACTCTTTGGGATGCTGAGGTGGTATAATCCCATGAGCCCAGGAGTTTGAGACCAGCCTGGGCAACATAGTGAGATCCTGTCTCTACAAAAAAATTTTTTAAATAGCCAGGATTAGCTAGGCATGGTGGCATGTGCTTGTTGTGTCACCTCGCTGGTAGGGGGTTGGGGGTGTTGGGGGTGGGCTGAGGTAGGAGGCTTGCTTGAGCCCAGGAGGTAGGAGGTCAAGGCTACAGTGAGCCATGATTGCACCACTGCACTCCAGCCTGGGCAACAGAGCAAGATCCTGCCTCTAATCAAATAAATAAATACACACACAACACACACATATAAAATAAAATAAAAACCCTGATGTGTTAAGATCTCAAGTTTAAACCCTGGCTTATGCAAACCATAGTACTACCGTGCAATAGCTGAATTGACAAGATATCAAGACCTATTTTAACCAAAGAATAACATAATTTTGTTACATTTTCCATGAGAGTAATGCTCTTGAAATTAAGTATGTTCTCAATAGAATTGTTTCTCAATTAAAAAAAACTTATTCAAAACATTTAGTATTTAATTATAATTATAGGCAGATAACATTTATAAAAGATTATCAGTAAGATCAACAACTTCTGCCTCTTTAATCATATTTTTCTCTACCTTTTGCTGGTCTCTTCCTGATTTTGATGACCTCTTTGTCTATATGAGTATTAGGGTGGCTTTTTACGTTGTGTACTTTCTTTCCTTCTCCTTATGAGATGGCTGACACCGTCTAAAGGATTCAGGAAGTTTCCATCTTATTGCAAGGCCCTTATGCAAATTCACTGGTGGTGTTCTCAGCTTATACTATGAAGGCATGTTTCTTCAGAAGCAATATTTGTTTTATTTAGGGTGGGAATCATCATGTGACAAAGAGTGGTGTACATATTGGTCTTGCAGCAACATCAGCATGCCTTATGAATGGTTTGTTTCCCACCAAAGTCACAGATTAGTCTATGTGATGGATGATGTCTACAGAAAATAGTGGCAGAAACACAGAATCAGTCAAAGATATATATTAAGAGATTAATTGGAAAGGAGTAGCTTGCATGATTTTGTGGGCTGGCTAGGCAGTCTAACATCAACAGATTAGGCAATTAGGAAGGGCAGGCTGTAACTCTGTGGTATGAGATGAAGCTGCTTGCCACAACCAGAATTCCTTCTCCTTTAAGGAATCCTCAACTCTGCTTCCAAGACTTTTCAACTGATTGAATCAGGCTCAACCAGATTATCTAGTGTACTCTTCATTACTTAAAAATCAACCGATTAGAGGCTTTAATCACATGTACAAAACACTTCCCAGCCACATCTAGATTGGAATTTGATTGAATAAATGGAGACTTTAGCCTGAAAAACTTAACACAGAAATGGACCATCACAGGAGCATAGTTTTTTTCTACAAAAGTTAAATCTGTGGTAGAGAAGCAATAGATACCTGAGGGCAAAAAAAATCCAGGAAGAGCAAAAAGGTTCAAACAGAACCATGAGAATGCCAGCATTGTCGTTGGAGATGGTGACTGAAGTGATGATAGGCCTCAGGAACAGTAAATGTGTTCAAACTGGCATTTTACCTTGGGCACACTTGGACCTGTATAGGCTTCACCAGTCTGCTCTGGAAACAGAACCACAGTGGCTCAGACAGTCTTTTGTATTAGTTTAAACTTACAAACAGCAGAGTTGATTGTCTCTCTTGCATTCTTAACTTGCGGTTTAGTACTGTTTATATTCTGCTTGAAGGTTAGAGACATTGGGCTAAATAATCTTTTTTCCACATTGCTGTCATTCGTTAATGTCCTGGTCCTGGACTTTACTCATTGACCGCAGGACAAGTGGCTCAACTCTCTCCTGTCACTACCCAGGCTGTTAGTCCTGTTGGGAAGCTCAGAGCCCAACTCACTCATCTCCTGTAACTCTCATCTCCATTCAGCTGCAGCTTCTATAGCCCCTGGTTATACCCTGGATCTTATCATTGCTTGGCTCTATTTTACCTCCTAAATCGTAAAAATAAAAACTAAAACCAGCCTTGAAACACAACCCCCCATTCTTCTGGCACCCTCTCATTCAGGTAACTCCTATTCTACTTTTCTTCAGCATATTTACCTTCTATTACCTTTCTTTTTCCTCACCAGTCTCTTATGTTTCCTTTATCATCCAACTTACAGTCTGTGGTTCAATACTTCAGCACACTCTTCCAACACATGACCTTCTTTCAGTAGGCTTGTTTCAGAGTCTCTCTTTTTGTACTTGCTCTTGTGTAAATCTGTGGCACAGTCAGGCCATCTTGCCAACTTTTCAACGTTAATGCACACCACACTCTGTTGGTTTTCTTCCTACCATTCTGAACAATTTCACTTTAGGAGTCTCCTTAGTGACTCTTCGTCTCCCACTCCTTGAAGGTCATTTTTATTTTTTCTTTTTTCTTTTTTTTTTTTTGTTGTTGTTGAAATGGACTCTCATTCTGTCACCCAGACTGGAGTGCAGTGGCACAATTTCGGCTCACTGCAACCTCTGCCTCCCATGTTCAACCGATTCTCTTGCCTCAGCCTCCCGAGTAGCTAGGTCTACAAGTGTGTATCATCACGCCTGGCTAAATTTTATTTTTTTATCATTTTTTCATTTTTTATTTTTAGTGGAGACAGGGTTTCACCATGTTGGCCAGACTGGTCTCAAACTCCTAACATCAACTGATCCGCCCACCTCGTCCTCCCAAAGTGCTGGTATTTCAGGCATGAGCCACTGTGCCCGGCCTTGAATGTTGTTTTTCTTTGATGGGCTTTGGGGAGGGGTGTCTTTCCTAGGGCCTGCTCCTGTTCCACTTCCCACACTGGGTTAAGAGAGCCTTTAACTACTATGGCATCAACTATCAGTTCTACAATATGATATAAATTTGTTTCAGTAAACTTTCTTGCCCTTCAGATTCAGTTGTTTCTAACTGTTTATCATTCAGGTGCATTTGGATGTATCACAGAAATCTCAGCCTCAGTGTTTTCAAAATAAGCTCATCCACTTCTGCCAGGAATTTCTTCTACTCCAATGTTGTTTTGGTATGTGGCATCCCCATCTAACCAGTTTCCTAAGCCAGAAGTTTAAGTACTATTTCTAAACCCTCTCTTTCCCTTATTGTCATTTTTACCTCCTAAATATTTCACAAATCTTTCTACTTCTCCTCATTTCTGCTGCTGGTGTGTGATTTCAGATCAGCATCATCTTTCATGGGCCATTGATGATGCCCTCCTAACGGGTTTCCTTCTATCCATTTCCCCACCATTGCCCCGATCTATCCACCAAGGCCTTCCTACAGTGCAAATCCGACTGTATTACTTTCCTGTGTAATACCTTATCTCCTTATCCCTGTAGTATAAGGCAGTGTTTAGGAAAACAGGCTCTGAAGTCAAATAGAAATGTCTTTGAATCTCATATAACCATGTGATCTTGGACAAAATAACCTTTTTTTGGTTCGTTTTCCACGTGCGAAATAGGAATAGTAATTGAACTTTTCTTTTTAGATGTTGTATACCTCTCTGGTATACATGAAGAAGATGTGAAGTATCTCATTCCTGCCCCACTTATGCACCATGCTATAGCCACACACTGCCTTTGCTGTGATCCCCAGAGACGTTGAGTCACCACTGGAGAGTCACATGGTATTGTTTTTAGCCTGGAACATTGTTCATTATCCCAGTCCTTCATTGCCTTGTCTCAACATAGATGCCATTTCCTTAAGACATTTTCAGCTCACTCCTCTGGTACGATTTAGTTTAATGTCCTTGCTGTGTCCTTCTACGTCTTTCTCCTTGAACTTTCTAATCCCCACACCTTTCACCCTGCAAATGATCATTCTCTCACTGCCTCTCCCAAATGATAACCTCTTTCTACTCATTTTAAGTTCCACGGGACGATGACCATTGACCCGAACCATCTTGTTACACTTCTAGTCTCGGCTGCCAAGAGCTGAGCACAGTATCTAGCAGAGATCGGACACTTGGTAAATATTCGATGATTGTTTAGTGTGTGACTGTCTCGCCAGCGCACATACAGCAAAGGGATCCCATCTTTCCTTCTGTATCATAAAACAGAATTTTCTTACCTCTGTCATTCCTCCCAGGAACCTGACTGCCTCTACAGAGCTTCTTCACAAGATCAAATCAATTGGTATTTTACAAGGAGGGAAAGTCCCAGGACAAGTCCCTTCTCTTGACCACAAAGTTCTGTGTTTCTCGTCTTTCCTCTTGATGTCTTGGTTTCAGCAAAGCAACATTTCTATCCCTGCCCCCCGCTCCCCCATAATCCTACAAATGTACTATAGATATGTGTAAGTACTAAATCCCCAATCAAGTACAGCATTTGGCCTGGGGTGGGAGTCAAACAGCAAGCTTATTTTTAGCATTACTTGGAAGAAAATTTCTAGGTATATAACTGACAAACATTCATGGAGAGCTACTTCATTTTTCTGTCAAGCTTTGGGGGATTTTTTTTTTTAATAGTTCTGCACTTTGAAAGAAAGTTCACAATTTTTAAAAGGAAATGTGGCCCTTTTCATTAGCTCCTTTTACCTCATGCTGAGTCATGGATGAGAGAGAATTTGTAGGCGGGTGAGCTGCAGGAAAAGTAATACTGTCATTTACACTTGTAGGCTGTTATGCTTTCCAGAAAACTTTTTCCGTAGGTTGCGAAAGTGATTAATCTGCTGTTAAAACTGACAAAGAAGGTTCTCTGATAAGAGAAAGAATTAAATGAGGAATTTTTCTTTAAAAAGTAAGCGCCTCTTTCCCATTTTAGATTAGAAAAATAAGTTTAAATGTTTCTTTTAATTTTAGTGTGTGTGTGTGTGTCTGTGTGTGTGTGTGTGTGTGTCTGTGTGTGTGTGTGAATCTGGCCATGACTTAATACAATCACAAGCCATTTTCTATTTAAATGATGGTTTTTTACTTATTGGCATGGCTTATTCCTCATGCCGTATATCTAAATTATTCATTTCTACATCCTGTTCCCTTTCTTGTCTCTCTCTTTTTTTTCTTTCATTTTCTTTATTTGGGTTTTTTCAATACTTTCAACATCATCTTACTTCGGAGCCCCAGATCTCTTCTTTTCTACCAACCTTTTTTTAAACATTAAAACTGGTGAAGATGGCCTGAGTTCCCTCTGTGATATAAATTTCTCCCTCCTTGAAAAATTCCATTCATGTAACATTTTTATAACACTTTTTAAAACTGGAATAAAAGTTTTTTAGTGTAGTTGAAATGAAACATCACTGCCTAAAGGGTTTAGAAATTTTTTTACTACTGGTTTTAAGAAATTACTCTAAGATTTCCACTGAGGACTGGCAAGTATTGGTGAAGTTTGATCTTCTCTCAGGGCTCATATTTCAGATGGCAACTTAAAGGGACAGATAAATCAATCAATCACACGGCATAGTCTAACTTTAATATAATTCTGCAGAGAACCAGTGAGTCATTTAGATAATTCAGAGTCCTTAAAAAGGTGGAAAACATGTTAGAACTTATTAAGCTTGTTGCCTTTAGCATGTCAATGCCTTGTTTTTATAACAAGATCCAAAGGGTTGTTAAAATGCACTGCCTTAACTCTCTCCCCTTTATATTTTTCTACTTTTAAGATGCATCATTTTATGTTGGGACATATCAATTTATTTTACTTTTTTTTCTTTCTTCCTCTCCTTATTTTGAAGGCTGACTTCTGAGCTTGAGCCATTTCCTTGGCAGCTGAATGAATTCACGGGGAGTTAGTAGAAAATATTTTCTCACAACTCTGGCAGCACTGCCCCCTAGTAAAAAAGGGAAGAGACAAAGAGAAATGGTCCCTTCTGTAACTGAAGGGACCAGCCCAGGTGACTTGACATTCTTCTTTTAGTCCTAAAGATTAGACATATGTACTGCTTTTGCCCCTGGGCTACAAATCCATGTTTCAAAATTCTGGAGTTGAAAAATGTCAAAACCATTTATAATGAAAAACCTGCTGCTACCTTATATTTATACAAGTATTTCATAAGGGAAAAAACATGTAAATGTATTTGTTTTATGTCTGAAGTTCCAAGATTATTTCTGCTTCTTTACTGAATGTGTTTGAAATACATGCAAACACACATGTAAACATACCTGTATATTTATTTACAGATATAAGTCTACATGGAGACCAGCATTGTTAGATAACACTGTTTTACAGCCCGTCCACCCATCTTTAAGGTGCTGTAGCATAGGGTCTATGGCTGCATCTTGTAATAAAAGATGGCAGGTTTTCTGGAGAGGGTCTCTTTGGGGTAGGAAGAGGTGTGAAGATCTTTTACATTCTACTTTTAAATTAGAACAAGTTAAATTGCTACCTAATAAATTGGCTTTATGGAGGTTTGTTTCAGTTTTTATAGCAAAATCGAATAACTTTTCAATCAGAGGAAAAAATCTTTTGTTGTTTTTATTCTTGTTATTGAGATTGGCTGTCTTACGTTGAGTGCAGTGTTTTTCAGGTGGAAACATTTTGATTTGACATTTTTCAGAGGAAAAGGTTCTATACATAATATGAAAGAGTCTTTTTCTTAACTAAATGCCAGCAACAAAATTTAAACCAAAAAATGTAGTAATGAAACAATAGTAATGAGATATGATTATGGTTTAGTGAGAGAAAAAAGCCCTGCAGGGAACAGTACGAGCACAGTAAATTATGAATTGCTACTAAATAGGCCTCATTAGTCCACTGTGTTTTAATGTTTAATTGATATTAGAAAGGAATCTAGAAAACTTTGGAAAGTGCATGTAAGACAACTTGCTGTTAAACTAAGAAAAGTCGTTAGAGTGTCTGTTTCCAAAATTAGTAATTATTCATTATGTGTGAGGGTCCTGAGGCAGTGCCCATTTTACTAACACATGCTTAGAGAAAAGATATTTCTATGAGAAATGAAACTGCAGAATGCTGAGCAGCGTGATACATGACAGTTACCTGGGAGTTTCTCCCCTCTTCGTAGATATTTTTAACAAAATAGTTTTCAGCATTTTTTTTTTGTTTTTTGTTTGTTTGTTTTGTTCTGTTTTGTTTTAAGAAAGAGTCTCGCTGTGTTACTAGGATGGAGTGCAGTAGCATCATCTCGGCTCACTGCAAGCTCCATCTCCCGGGTTCCAGAGATTCTCCTGCCTCAGCCTCCCAAGTGGCTGTGACTACAGGCGCACACCACCATGCCCAGCTAATTTTTGTATTTTTTAGTAGAGATGGGGGTTTCACCATACTGACCAGGCTGGTCTCGAACTCCTGACTTCGTGATCCACCTGCCTCGGCCTCCCAAAGTGTTGGGATTACAGGCGTGAGCCACCATGCCCAGTCCCTTCAATGTTGTTTTAAAGAAAGTTGAGACTCTACTAAAGACTGGAGCACAAGAGGACATTTATAAGGATTGTTTATTTTCATGTTGTTACTACACTCCATGGTCTGCAAAACCAGCGTGCCAGATGTTAAATTCTATCAGCATAATGCATCTTTAATTAAATATTATATATGCCATACAATTAATAATGTGGTCTGTTTCCAAAACTTTATTAAGAAATTACCATAATTTTGTATAATAGGCTAATAAAAAGGCAGTGTACTTTGAAACAGCCTTTCGTAAAGTGGTTATATGATTTGTATCTGTTGAATTTGGAATTTAGATTAAGAGATTGTGGGCCAGAATTATCTGATGCAATGTACTCAGGACTTTAAATAAGTTGGGAATCTTGTAGGGTCTAGTATGATTTGGCTTCCTTTAAAATAAAATAGGTTTCTTATTTGTCAATGAACACACTTTTTAAGAGTTTTAGGAAATAATTTACCTACTTGCTTTGTGTCCCCCCACCCTACTTTGTAAAAATCTCAAACAATACAAAACATGATAATTCCAAATATACAGTACATTGGGCTATGATGTTTCTTAATGAATGGAAGGTCATGCATCTGGTTCTGTGGTCATCATTGATGTTTAATTTTCACAATGTGTTAACATGATAATTAAATTCCCCTAGTTGTCCTGTGAAGAAAGAATTTTAAATTCACATTTCACATGTAGACAAACTCTGATGTTTAACAATGATGGCTATCTTTTAAACTGAGATCCTATGTGGATATGGAATAGAGTATACAGCTCTGACAATAGGGCTTCAGTAAAATAACATTTTGCAAGCTGCATTTTTCAAGACTGAAAATGTCACCCTCAGCTAAACAGAAGTAATTTGCATCAAGAGGTTTGTGTGTCCTTACTCTTAATGAAAAAACAGTCCCCTCTCTTCAGAAAGTAATTGCTGTCTATACAATGTATTATTTTCATCTCTGTGTCCCTCCCCTGCCCTTCTTATGCCCTAATATTTGTCGCTTAATTCTATTAAATTAGTTGTCAACTAAAATTAAAGGTAGATGTTATCCTTCACAATCTGTCCTGGTCTAATTTTGCAGTCCTGTTTCAGGTGCTTTCCTTTATGTAGTGTAGAGGTGGCTAACAGAACAACTCTGGAGCCACAACGTGTAGATTCAGATACCAACATTAGCTTATGCTAAAACCTAGGCCAAATTACTTAAGATCTTGTACCTCAGTTTCCTCGTCTGAAAACTGAGGATAATAATAGACTCTTCTTCAGTTATATGTAAAACATTTAAATAAGGACTAGTACATCATATGTACTAGCTGTTATTAAATTCTGCCACATTTGTTTGTTCTCCATACACACCTTAGCCTTTTGTCTGTGTCTCTGTTCACATTGTTTGCTGGAAACAGGATCCACTCTTCCCCTCCAAGGCCAGTGTATGTGTGCCCACAAACACACAGCCATCTATGAGTTCTGATTCTACGCACCTCAGAAGATATGGCTCAGAGCCACCCTCTGCTTGCCAGATTGAGCATAGTTCATCTGGAACTTTCATACACTTGTCTGTGTTAC
Source organism: Theropithecus gelada (assembly GCF_003255815.1). NCBI lineage: Eukaryota > Metazoa > Chordata > Mammalia > Primates > Cercopithecidae > Theropithecus > Theropithecus gelada. The sequence goes on from NC_037669.1 coordinate 185,046,563, forward strand.
TTAGCGTTTGCAACTGTATAGTTATTTTCAAGTTTGTTTTGCCTCTTTTTCTGGTGTGTGAACTTCTTGAGTCTATGGATTTCCCTTGATAAATTTCTCCCTGCTACAAAGAGCTCAGTGCCTTGTGCTGAGCTGCTGTGCTTATTAATAGATAGGGGAGAGGGTGATTTTATTTTATTTTATTTTACGTTATTTACATTTATTTTATTTTATACACACACACACACACATAATTTGATACACTTTTGAGTATACATGATGTGGTTCCTTATTTTTCATTAAACCTATCACTTCCGGGCATTGGCAAAGATCTGAAAATTAAAAGGAACCAAAATAAGAAACACATTTAGCAACATGTGAGTTCCTCTTATTGAGTTTCTTCCCTAATTTAGATTCCGAGTTTTGCAAAAGAATGACAAATTCCTTTATTTAAAGAAAAATGAAAGCAGATCCATTACGTTCTGTCCTATGAATGCCAATTCTCTATCCTGGATAATTAGATAAATAAGATATTTATCAGCGTATGGTTTACGCACATAGACATGACGCTCTCGTGCCTGCGTGATTTTTCTGTCATGCTCATGTGGGTTAAAGCCCAATAGTTATATTCTGAAAACTCGAGTGCCAGTATGTCTTTAAAAAGATTATATCCTGAAATAAAGTTTTAACATCCTATATCCTATGATAACAGTTATTTTGCATATTTTTCTTTACTACTGAAAACTTGCAAGGCTCAAAGCAGTTTAATTTTTATATATTGAAGCTACTTATTTGCCATTTTTTACAAACAAATCATAAAACATGGTAATTTCACAAATTTTATCAGGGAATATTTTATTACTAGATTAAAAAAAAAGTAACGGTAGATTTATTTAAAAAGCACATTTTGAACTGAAGACCTGAAAAGTATAGCTTGTGTAGCTCCATTTGGAAAGATGAAGGTTTTGCTATTGTTTGCAACAGTTTTGCCTGATTTTTGTTTTCCCCCTTTGCTCTGTTTTTTGTAGTTTAGTTTGTTGCAACATTGTTGTCATGTCTAATTTTTGTTTACATTGCACTGCACAGCACTCTTTCCTATACTTAAGTAACCTTTCTTGTTCTTCACTGCTGAATGACAGCTCATTTATTCTAGGGTGGTAATTGCAGTGTAGCAGACCCAGGTGAGCAATGTAAAAAGTTGAAGCGCAGATAAAATGTATCATTTCTTTTATAATGGTGTTGTGTGCTGTGTTCTCCTTTTATAGATGCTTTTTGTTTACATAGAGAACATCTAGGAACAATCTACATTTTCTTCAAAATCTCTTAAAAGAAATACTCTTTCATTTTTAAAAAAAGATATATTATTGGCCAGGTGCTGTGGCTCATGACTGTAATCCCAGTACTTTGGGAGGCCGAGGTGGGTGGATCACTTGAGGTCAGGTGTTCAAGACCAGCCTGGCCAACATGGTGAAACCCTGTCTCTACTAAAAATACAAAAATTAGCCGGGCATAATGGCACGTGTCTGTAATCCCAGGTACTCGGGAGACTGAGGCAGGAGAATCGCTTGAACCTGGGAGGTGGAGGTTGCAGCGGGCTGAGATTACACCACTGCAATCCATCCTAGACAACACAGCGAGACTGCTTAGAAAAAAAAGAAAAAAAAAAGACATAATTGCAAAAGAAGTATTTCACTTCACCCTTTATTATAGGACAGACCACAGTGCAAGCAAGAAGATAAATGGTTAACTGACAATTGACCTCTGACTGGAGAATACTAGAGAGTGGTGAGGACTGTGGCAAGCAGGAGGGCTCATCAGCCTCCCAGATTTAACCCAGGCTACATGTAGGAATGCAGACCCCGTGTTGCTAGGTCTCTGGAATTAAGTTATATTTAACTAGCCTGTGATCTCTAAGACCTTCAATTATGAGGTTCAGCACCACTGGAAAACTGAGTCAGTTTAGTACTTTATTTCACAAAGGCAAATTGATGGTCCTTTCTGACCCTAAATTCCCTGAACTGTTTAGACAAATCTAAGAAGTGTGTAAAATAAATACAGTGGAGCTTGAGGATTTTTGTTGTTGATTTTCTGTCCTTTTATATTTCCTCTTTCCCTCTGAAGGTTCACATAGGAGCTCCACAGCCAGATGATCACTTTCAGATTTGAAGGCAAGATTATTTCTTGGAATTTTGGTCTGAGGAGAAATTACTTAGGTCACTTGGACACCTATGTTGTGCTTTCCCACAAAATTGTCTAGCACTTCTCTTGAGACATATGCATGACCACTGCCCTAATGAAATAATCACCCTTTCTCTTAAAGGATCCAAGACTATTAAATATGAAGAATGTCAACTAATTTGACTAGCAGAATGTAGGCCTTCAGTGTTAACATAGCCTTTTTCTGTTATTGCATTTCTCTGCCTTTGTTCTGCAGCTCCAGTCTAGTACCTTTCTTAATGCAGATCTCTTTGAGCATTTTGTTTCCATTAAACCAGCCAATGGATCTCATTTGCTCCATACATATTCATATTAGGAAATATTATTGTACAAAGTAAAAGATGCTAGAAAAAGATATACTGGGACAACATTTCTGAAAGTATTACTTCTCCAGTAAATGCTCTAGGAGGCTTTTTCCTTCAAACTCTCTATTCCTAGTTAGGGCCTCATCATTTCTTGCCTAGATTATTGCAGTAGTTTCCAGGCTGACTTCCTTTATGCCCTTCGTAAACATATGACTGTCAGATTAATATGTTTTCCGACACAGCCGTGATCCTGTCATTCTGCAATTGAGTTCCTCATCATCTACCTGATACAGAGACAGAGGGAATGTGATAATACAAATAATAATGGTACTCACAACAACAATAAATGACTGCTCTTTGATATTTAATCTCTAATATCAATTGTCTTGAGACAATAAGGCTTTTGGAAGAATTCAGTATCAGAGGGTTTAACTGTGAGGTATTTGGCATGGGTCTGAATTGCATGTATATTGTATGGCTGATGGGAAGATTATCTGATACACATGAGAAGTGTGGAGGTGGGAGCTGACATTTTGTTAGAAGTGCATGCCTGGCATTTTGAGATACTATTGCACCTCCTCAAATCTTTTTTATCAGAAACAAACTACTTTGTGATGATAGAATAGCATAATATAGTACAGCAGAAAAATCTTAGTGCGTTTTGTTCTGGTTTTGATTTTGCAACTAAACATGTATGATAAATAGGAAATGATTGCATTGGAGCATATGTATCTGTTAAAGCAGATTGACTACTTGGTTATCACACTATAAACAACATTTTTGAAGAATTTTAAGATTTATAATCTCTGATATAATGTTAAGTGAAAAAATAAGACACAAAGCCACACATAAAGAGGGTTCACATTTAAGCACCATCACCTATACAAAACACACATGCACACAGTCACACACACACTTACACACAGATACATGTATACATAGAAATACAAACCATGAAAATAAAGTTACCAAAACAGTTGTTATCACTAAAGTTTTGAACAAGTGTTTTTTTAATTTCTTTACTAACCTTGTTAATACTTCTCATGTTTTCTACAATGAGTATCACTGTTTTTGTTTTTGTTTTTTAAATGGAGTCTCTGGCTCCCAGGCTGGACTACAGTGGTGCTATCTCAGCTTACTGCAACCTCCACCTCCTGGGTTCAAGCAATTCTCCTGCCTCAGCCTTCTCAGTAGCTGGGATTACAGGTGTCCATCACCATGCCCGGTTAATTTTTGTCTTTTTAGTAAAGACAGGGTTTCACCATGTTGGCCAGGCTGGTTTTGAACTCCTGACCTCAGGTGATCTGCCTGCCTCGGCCTCCCAAAGTGCTGGTATTACAGGTGTGAGCCACTGCACCCGGCGTATCATTGTTTTAATGAATAAACTATGTCTTACATGAGGGCTTGCCTAACTCTCTCAAAACTCTAAGAAACAATGAATAATATTATTTTGTTTAAACATTATTTAAAAACATGAAGAGACAAGAATAAATACAAAGTTGAACTTTCCTCTTACAATAGTAAAATATCTTCTTGAATCATTCTGTATCCTACCATTCCATGAATGGTATCCATGGAAAAGGGTACGTTTTTCTGATTCATTTATTTATTTGCTTCTAGGTTATTGAATGAAGAACTCTAGGAATAGAATGAATAACTGTATAGATTACACCTCTGATGCCCGGGGTGGGTGTGTGTGTGTGTGTGTGTGTGTGTGTGTGTGTGTGCGCATGCTTCTTTCTTCCCTTGTGATTTTTCTCTCCTTTTCTTACCTAATAATGATGCAGCTGATCTGCTTATCATGTTTCTTTATTTCTATAATGCCATTTGTTGTAGATCCCATAGAGGTGCTCACTCTTGCTCTTTCTCTCTCTCTTTCTCTCTCTCATACACACACACACACACACACACACAGAAGAGAGAGAGAGATTAAATAGAAAAAATTAAGTAAAGAAAAGACAATGGGGAATAATTTCATACTTTAAGATATTCATTCATTAATTGCTCTATGATAATTTTTTCTTTTTTAATTTTGTTTTTCCATTAGTTATTGGGGTATAGGTGGTATTTGGTTGCATGAGTAAGTTCTTTAGTGGACATTTGTGAGATCCTGGTGCACCCATCACCCGAGCAGTATAAACTGCACCATACCTGTAGTCTTTTATCTCTCATCCCCTTCTACTCTTCCCCTCAAGTCCCCAAAGTCCATTGCATCATTCTTATGCCTTTGCGTACTCATAGCTCCCACATATCAGTGAGAACATATGATGTTTGGTTTCCCATTCCGGAGTTACTTCACTTAGAATAATAGTCTCTAATCTCATCCAGGTCATTGCAAATGCTGTTAATTCATTCCTTTTTATGGCTGAGTAGTATTCCATTATATATATGTACCAGAGTTTCTTTATCCACTCTTTGATTGATGGGCATTTGGGTTGGTTCCATGATTTTGCTATTGTGAATTGTGCTGCTATAAACACAGGTGTGCAAGTATCATTTTCGAATAATGACTTCTTTTCCTCTGGGTAGATACCCAGTCATGGGATTGCTGGATCACATGGTAAGTAGGGCTCTACGATGTTTTGATACTCTTCTATGGCATAGTCTTCGTGCTGCCATGTTCTAAGTGTTATGAAAGGCTGAAGATAGGAATATTAGAACGTGGCCCCCTTCCTGAGTTATATAGCTTAGAACAATGTTACTCAAACTTAAGAATGTGTAAGAATTACCTAGGTCATAGCACTTACACATGGAATATCAAGAGGTAGAACAGACTAGGGGAAGATGTTTGAATTCAGCTATCCATGTAAAGTTTAAAGAATTATTTTTACCCAGAGTCTTGAAGGGGAAGGAACTGAGTCACACAGACAAGAATGTGCCTAAAGCCATTCAGCAGTTCAGAGTGGAATGAAAAGGACCTGGTTCCCTGCTCTTAAGCCAGTGTTCTTTGGCTGGCTAGAACTCAGCTCTCTGTTTAAAACATGAATGAGTTGCAGTGGAGCGCTGTGTTCCAAGTAGGGTTTGTAAGACTTCTGGAAATCTGAAAAAATTCTACTGGTTTTCTGCCTGTTTCTCTGTCTATACTTGAATTCACTGAGGCCAAAAATGGTAACTTTTTACCCAGTAGCTGGCAACATTCCTGGTAATTAGAAAGTGACCAGGAAATGCTCAGTAACTATCTGAACAATTGCATTTTTCAAAAAGAAATCTGAAGTTCTAAATTTTGAGCCAACTAAATATCATATTTCTTTGTCTTTGGGTGGTTTGGGAAAAATCCAATGTGTTCTCTGAAAGGAAAACATATTTGGAGATATGATTATTTTTTCTGTAAATAAAGTTAGTTTGTTGTAAATATAAGTATACATGCTCATTTTATAAAATAAAATGAAAGGAGGAAAAAAGAGCAAAATATCTATATTGACACTACTCATAATTACCACTCATAATTTTTGTTTTGTTTTTGTTATTCACATATAGGACTTTAATCGTGATATATGTATGAATTTATATCCTGTTATTTTCCTGTAACATTATAGCATAATAGGATTAAGCATCCTATTACCTATACAGTTCTTGAGATTTATAAAAATAAATTATGAAAATACTGTTCGAATGAGAAGGGTTTTTCCGTTTATATGCTGTTCCAAAGAACCTTAGGTATCAGAATTTATCTGAGCCCAAAAACGTCCCTTAGGTACCTTAAGCTACCCAAATTCTTTGAATTCTTTCAAACAAATCCCCTAATTTTATAAACAGGAAATTGAAACCCAAGAAACAATATAAGTGAATTGGTTTGAACCCAGGAATTTCAGTAATTGTTATCCTAATTTAAAATTGCTTCCCAAAGAATATTTATCTTTGAATTTGTTGATGTTTGCTGTTTTAAAAAAGAAAGAATAATAATAAACAAATTCCTCATTTTACCTTTAAAAGAAAGTTTCACTGGAGGAATAAGATCCAAATGGTTGAACCCCCATCAGTCATTTGTATCCCCCGGCTGATGAGGATTTCAGCGGTTGTGCTGATGCCTCGATCTTGGGCTAGCCACCATCCCCTTGCTCTGCCATGGAGCTTGGTCACCTTGTACCATGATCAAAATAATGGTGCTCTCTTTCAAAAGCCATCCTCAGATTTCCACCTAATAGTGTGAAGAAAAGAGAAAACATAAATTTTTTAGTGCCCCAAATTCTAGGTTACCTACTGCACTGAACAATCTAAAATATCAGGTAGGCGCTTTCAGCAAAGCTTTTAGAAATATAAATATACAAAATAGGAAAGATTATTTGTGGGATCATTCAAACTATGACTATTGTTGTTCTCATCATTATTGTTGTTTTTAAGGAAGACTTCATATATTGCAAGACACATTGCCAACTGCCCTTCACCTATGGGATCATATAAACGCAATCCTAGTTTTTAAATAATTGTGCCGAAAATCGAGAAGGGAGCTACCTTAACTGTGTATTCAATTCTTGAGTGACAAAGACAGGCGTGAGAGAGAGAGAGTCCCTTGCTTCCAAACCACCCCTCCTTTGCCTCACCCTTTTCAGGACAAAACAACTACCAGAAATGAATCTACCCCATGTGGTCACTACAGGATTTATCTGGGCATTTGCTGAACCTGCTCGCAATTTATTTTTATTTCTTCCGATAGACATGGATTTGGCACAGGAGAGTGAATTCTTTTTGAAACAGCAGATGTGCCTGGTACACCCGTTTGCTGTAACCATTTGTGCTGTGGTTGAAAAAAAAATTTTTAAGAGTGCAGAATTGTTGAAGGGGGAGGGTTAAAAAACCAGAGCCATTTTAGTGATTATGCAAAGTTAGAATGTGAGTAATTTTGCTGCAGTTAGTCATTATGTGCTTTCATAGCTTGTTTTACAGGGATAAAGGGATGTGTACGGGTTTGGTGAATAGAGCTCTTATTTGTCCCTAATAGTCACTCTTTATGAAAACATTTTCTACCCTTCCTCCTACTCTGTGGCAAAAGTGTTCTCTCCTTAGAAATTATACCTTTCTGTGATCCATTCCTTTTATCCATCTACAAGTAAGTGGACAGACAGCTCCATTTTGGAGAACAAATATGTTCGAAGAAGAATTTTTTTCTCCTATACAATATATAGTGTAACTGATACACATTCAGATCATCGTAATACAGTGATCATTATAAAATGAACGTGTTTTCTGCAAAGAAGAAAAAACTGAGCAAACATCTAGTGACTTTGTCAGGAGCCTAGTGTGCTGTAAATATGATGTCCTTTAAATATTTTATTTGAAATATTTGATAGCTGTTAGCAAATTTTATACATGGAATTCTGTGAGAACTGTAACACACCACCTATTCCTTTTTTGTTTTGCTTTCGGTCACTCAATTTTTTTTTTAGAAATATATGAACGAGGGTCTGTTTGTTTCCACTGAAGCAAATATAGCCACTTGCTCACACTGGTGGCTTCTCTCACTGAATTCCGTGAATATGTTAGAAACTCTTGTATGAAAATACAGCAACCCAATTTGTCCCTATTGAGCCTAATTTGTGATTTCCATGCACTGCTGCCTGGTGCATATACACTGAGATCCACTTTTGTTGAAGAACAAAACTGGGTTTGTTACTTTTTTGTAGGCTTATTATTAAGTCTGACCATTCTGGTGTGGTGGTAGGAACACTGGTTTCAGACTCTGGAAACAGAGCTCTAATCCTGACCCTTTGAAGACCTTCTCACTTTGGGCAAATCTTTCCTGAGCCTTGTTTCCTTGGGGAAAATGTAGAAATTTCCGATCTTCACATTTCTCATACCCTACAATTATGTGAAGAATGTTGTATGTTTCAATTATGCACAAATAAATTAGTTATTTCTTCTTAAAGAATCATCTGTTAAAAATTATTCCCCAAGTAGCTCTTTTTGGACCCTCATCTGAAGGTGGTCACATTTTAATTTCTACCACTGATACACAAATTTCAGCAATAAGGAACCCCTGTAGGACTTGAGAGTTTCCGGAGAGATGGGATCCCACCCATTTTATTATCTTTTGTCTTTTTATGGCTTCTGAGTAGCAGTAAAAGATAAGAATGGTTGGTTCTATTACAGTGGTTGATTATAACAAAAAACTAGTGAACCACACTCACCAAGTGTCCAGCTACCTACAGCTAAGAAGAAACCCAACGTTTATAAACTAACTCAGAACTTTTAAAATCAGATGGAATTACAGAACCCTCTATCAAACTTAAATCCTTCTTAGATGAGTGGTTCACAAAACTGATGGGGGATGGGAAGTGTGAGCAATTTTATTAGCCAACTATTGCCGTTATTGTTTTATTTGATTAAACACTTCTCTCTTATATGGAATTTGCCAATAATACATTATTGAAAAAACTGATTTCAATAATATGTTATTGCAAAAACTAATTTATTGAATAAAAACCTATGGTAAGGATGGAAAGCCCAAGTTTCTACCCACATGGAATTTAGAGAGGAAAGGAACACTAAATAAGTAATTGCAAAACAATTCGTAAGGGTTATCATAAGGATAATGCAATCTATTAAAGAGACGTTAATAGCAGGCACCTTGTCTAGTTTTGGAGGATCCAGATTGGCTCCTAATGGAGACATCATTTCGTTTGAATTCTGAAGGATGAACAACCAGTTAGAAGTTGCAAAGTGGAAGCAGGTTGGAAAGTGTTCAAGTCAGGGCAACCACGGGATAGCTGGAGTGTTGACTACTGTGTAGAGGAAAGTAAGAGAGGAGGCTAAGAAGATAAACAGTAGTTCTATCAGGAAAGACTTTGGACTTCATGGTAAGAACAACGAGAACTTTTGAGAGATTTTAATACAGGAAGGCAATGATCATATTTGAGTTTTTAAAATTTGATTTTAGAATAGAGTACGTACTGGAGGGCAATAAGCGGTCAGTTTCTTTAACAATACACATATATGTGTGTGTATGTATTTGTTGCAGTAAGTTAGGTCACTAATCATAGTGGACTGAACTGAGGCACCAGTAAGTTAATAGAAGTAGAAACATTGATGGTAACTAGGAGAGAGAACAAGAGGAGAAAAAAATATTGTGATCACATTTATAACATATAATCACATTGCTAAAATCTTTAAAATATGTGCTAACCTTGAAACATACATGATTTATATAGTTTTTGCCAATATACATATGCACCATTATCTTACTTTTCTTTATAAACTGTTATTTTGAATTACTGTTTTCTGGCTTTCCAGCTGCATACCATTCCATTAGCTCAATGTTCCAGAATTTTCTCAACCATCCTCTGATTTTTCCTTGAAAAAAACAAGTAACATCACTTATGAGCATTTTAATAGCTCTTCATTGCAAGTTTGTCCACCAAAAAATTATTTCAATTTTCAGTGCTACCAGTCATATAAAAATGCACCTGTAATATTCCCACTGGGATGGAGTTTTATTATTTCTTGGCTAATTGGTTGAACTCTCAGTATTTTTCACTAAACCCTTGGCCTGATTGGAGAAAAGTGTCTGGTCCCTTGAGGAGATGCTTCAGCAAACGAGGTCGCTTGTTATAGAAATAGGCTCTTCTCTCACTGCATTTCTAGCTTATAGAACACACTCCGATTGAATTGACCTGCATCACAATGGCATTGTGTCCAGTGCTGGACACATACATGCCAGGAACTGAGAGTGTACTATACAGGTATTTATAATACCCATATTCATTCTAGGAACTAATTCTACATGGATGGGTGTTTACATAAACAGGAGCCCTAGAGAGCTCTCAAGTTCAAAACCGATGGCATTCTATGTCATTTGAAAGTTATTGGGGGTGGGAGAGGACACTCCTTAAAATATTGGCTTTCTTAGTTTTGATCTGATGATATGCTAGCTTTATGAAGATGCAGTGCACACCCTCACCTGCATCGTTGCTTCTCTTTTTAATAGGAACTAGAAAATGAAGATTTTCAAGGTAGCATCTGGGTGCTCCTAATTGTCTTGATTTCACGTTTGAGAAAACACCTTCACATATCGACATGGGGGTCTGTAGAAGTCCGGGGAGATGTTTTTAGAAGTCCGGGGAGACTCTGAAGCTATTAAGAATAGCCTATCACTAGCAGAACTCAGTGCTGTGAAATGAATAAGTGCTGATACATTTCAGAGAAGTAAGATATTTTTGTGTGCATCTCTCTGGCAAAAACTATCGGGGACTCAGGTGTGTGTGTGTGTGGTGTGTGCGTGTGTGTGTGGTGTGTGTGCTTTTTATGTGTTCATTGAGGACTAAAAATTAGTATTAGTGGTATATTGGCAGCAATGTTTTGAACTCGGTGGTACCAATTAAAATTGTGTGATTTTTATTTCATGCATAATATTTGAGATTATTTTAACTCATCACCAGATTTCAGCTACCATTTATCCTCATTTAAAAAGTTACTTCTTTTCTTTAATGTGGAAAGTAAACAAAAACATAAAACCGAGAACAAAATTTTCTCTTAACTACATCACCTAGTGTAAAACTGTAACCTCTAAAAATACATTTAAACCATTTTTAATTTTCTGCTATTCTCCTTCCTTTTTTTGTATGTACATATACACAGACTTTGGAATGCCACAATATTTTAGAGTGTGTTTGCGTGGTTTTTAAAATAGTGTATATATTTCTGATATATATTATGTTAAATATATATTTATTTTTATACATTTATATATAATAAATATATAATATATACTATGCCTATATAATATATATTTCTTCCTTTGAGTTAAAAAGCAATATGTGGCAGACACTTAGCAAAATAGGAAAAGTATATAGAATACCCAAAAATAACCCCTTTAAAATAACCAATGTTATCAGTTTGGGAATAAATCCTTCTAGTCATACGTGTGTGTGTGTGTGTGTGTGTATGTATAAAATATATATGAGATATCTATATATCTCATATATATATGAGATATAGATAGATGCATTACTTATCAACAGGTATAAAACTGTTTTCTAACTGAATTTTAAAACAAAGACAATTTTTGATACATGTTATTTTATTATATAGTGGTAAAATATACATAATATAAAATTTAACATTCTAACCAATTTTAAGCATATAATTCACTGGCACTAAGTACATTTACATTGTTGTCCATCACCACCAGAACTGTATCTCCTCAAACTGAAATGACGTATCCATTAAACAATAATGCTCTAGCTCTATTCTTCCTACTCCCTTCCCATGGCAATCACCATTCTACTTTCTAGCTTTATAAATTTGACTGTTCTAGGGACCTCTTATATTTAGAACCATATGGCATTTGTTTCTTTGTAACCGGATTGTTTCTTCAAGCTTCAAGCTTAATCTCTTCAGGCTTCATCCATGTTGTAGCATGTGTCAGAGTTTTCTTATTGCATTGTGTGTGTATCTATATAGACATATAGATATATAGATAGGTGTGTGTGTGTGTATATATATATCACATTTTACTTATCCATTCATCCATCAGTGGACACTTGACTTGCTTCTTCCTTTGGCTATTGTGAATAATACTGCTACGAACATGTTACCATGATTGTACAAATAGCTGCATTCCTGCTTTTAGTTATTTTAGGTATATACCCAGAAGTTGAATTGCTAGATTATTGATATATTTTGAAATATTTTTATGACATTGTTTAATTGCTGTGTAGTATTCCATTATATGAATATACCATAATATATATAAACAATCCCCATGTATTGATTATCTAAATTTTCCATAATCTTTTGGTTTTATAAAGGACACTGTTACCGCTGAGTTTCTTGAAACTAAACATTTATGCTCTCTGGTCATTTCCATAGGCTAAAGTTTAAGAAATAAAACTATGGGTTTAAAAAGTATAAACTTTATTAGGGCTTTTGTTACATATCACCAAATTACACCACTGATTTCCCATAAAAATTTTATAGAAACAAACATTAACTTAGTCCCTAAATCTAAATTATATAATCAATTTTCCTTCTAAGACAATTGGAGTCACACCATTATGTCACTCATAGCCCCTAACTCCAAGTGGGATTTCCTGTTCGGCTTTAGCAACAGTATCTAAAAGTAGTTTTGAACTCTGGTTTTAACTGAGAATCACCTGCCCCTTCCTTTTTGAATTTCCAGATTTCACTTTGTTGAGTGGGTTTATCTATAACTTGTATTTAAAAATCCCTAAATGATTCTGTTGTGCAGCCAGATTTAATTGCGGCACTATTCACAATAGCAAAGACTTGGAATCAACCCAAATGTCCATCAGTGACAGAGTGGATTAAGAAAATGTGGCACATATACACCATGGAATACTATGCAGCCATAAAAAAGGATGAGTTCATGTCCTTTGTAGGGACATGGATGCAGCTAGAAACCATCATTCTCAGCAAACTCTCGCAAGAACAGAAAACCAAACACCGCATGTTCTCACTCATAGGTGGGAATTGAACAATGAGATCACTTGGACACAGGAAGGGGAACATCACACACCAGGGCCTATTGTGGGGAGGGGTGAGGGGAGGGATAGCATTAGGAGATATACCTAATGTAAATGATGAGTTAATGGGTGCAGGACACCAACATGGCACATGTATACATATGTAAGAAACCTGCATGTTGTGCACATGTACTCTAGAACTTAAAGTATAATAAAAAAAAAATACAAATATAGAAAGGAGATAATTATAAAATTTTTATACTAAATTCTAGATAAAGCAAAGATGTAAATATAAGCAATAAAAGTAACCCCCCCCCCCAAAACCAGGGTAAATATCTTCAATAATCTTGTAGTGAAGAAAAGACTTTAAACATGAAAACTCAGAAGGCATAACGAGTAATTCACTTAAACCCAACTTGATCAATATTATCATTTATGGTAAAAAAATGACAACAACATAACATTTATAACCAACAAAAGGCTGATATCCACCATATATAAATAACTCCCACAAATAAATAAAATAGAAAAATATACAAGAGACTTGAGCAGGAACTTCACAAAGTTGTATATCCAAATAAGTAACAATAACAACAAACATATGAAAAGATTTTCAACTTAATTAGCAGTCAGGGAATACCAATTAAAGCAACACTTAAATGCCACTATACACTCAACATAAAAGGTGAAGTTAATAAGACTATAGTACCAAGTATTGAAAACCAAAGTGGAGGAACTAAAATCTCACATACAACTGAGGAAAGCTTAAATTAGTATAACTACCTTGGAAGACCAAAGTAGAACCTGCCCATAACCCTTTGATTCAGTAATTCTACTCTTACCACAATCAGAAATGTGTAATAAGCACACTGAGACATATACCAAAATGTTTATAGCAGCAATATTCATAATAGACAAAAACTGACAACAAAATTGTCCATCAGTAGAACGGATAGATTGTAGTATGTTTATTAATGAAATATTGTAAACAGCAGAGTGAGCAAACAACTGCTACGAGTAACAAAATGAAGGAATCTTCTAAGACTGAGGAGGAGAAGCAAACCATAGAAGGCATACTGCATGTAGTCAAACGCAGAACTGCATTCAAAGTCAGGACAGTAGTTACTCTGAAGGAGGAGGAAGGATGTAGAGATAGAGAGAATGAACACAGTGGGCTTCTGAGAGGCTGGGAATCTCTTGTGGTGAGTGGTATACACTTATGAGTTGTGCACTTTTGGTAAATATGTTTGGGCTTCGACAGAAATTCCTAGCATGGTAGAAAATGAGGCTGTTCATCACTTTTATGTGTTTATCTTAAAGACTTTTTTCTCAGTGTTTTTTTTCTCATGTTCCACCCTGAGATGAGATCAGTACAGTTAAAGCATGATCAGAAATGGTCATCTGACACCACAGCTTACCTAATTTACACTGTTCTTTCTCCTTCACTTGTAGTTCATCAGTGAGTCTTTGAATCTCTTCATGGGCCACCCCTAACTTCTTTGTTACTTTTCCTAGGCAGTTTTGTGATGTTTTGTGTTTTTCCGGGTCTTCATTATGAGACTGAAATAAAACTTCTTAGTAATAAAACAAAGAGCAAATGTAAAAAAAAAAAAAAAAGAAGTGCTTTTCTAAATGTGCAGTGTTATGTTTATATATCGCACTCTTGGCCAGGCATGGTGGCTCACGCCTGTAATCCCAACATTTTGGGAGGCCAAGGCAGACAGATCACTGGAGGTTAGAAGTTCAAGACTAGCCTGGACAACACAGTGAAAACCCCATCTTTTAAAAACACAAAATGAGCCAGTGTGGTGGTGGGTGCCTATAATCCCAGCTATTTGGGAGGCTGAGACACAAGAATTGCTTGAACATGGGAGGCAGAGGTTGCAGTGAGCTGATATAGCGCCACTGCACTCCAGCCTGGGCGACAGGGCAAGACTCCATCACAAACATATATATATATATGACATTCTTAATCTCAAATATATATATTTTTTAATCTCAAATATATGTATATTTGATATATATAATTATAATTCTTAATCTCACATATATACATATATATGGCATACCTATATATATAAAAATACATATACTTATATATATAAGTATATGTATTTTTGTGTGTGTATATATATATATTTGGCACACTTAATCTGTCAGGTTATTTTCCAACTCATGGGGTCATCTATCAAGTCGATAGTGTAGGTGACCTGGTTGGATGAGGTATGGAGATATGAGTACATACCCTGATTTATGGAAGATAATTAGTGAGATGACTTGAGAAAGCAAAATTTAGTTATTCCTCTAGTCATGGTTGGGAGAAAATGATGATGTAATTTTTGTATAGAGCCAAATGAAGCAGCAAATTAGGGATTGCATTATAACTGAAATAGGTTAGCGGTGTTTGCATTTTTGTTCATTGTACAAACTCAGAAACGAATTATATTTATTTATCTAGCCATTATTTATTAAGTACCTACCTGATATGAATCCTTAATAATGAGACCAAGCTCTTCTTGGGCAATAAAACTCTGAATATTGCACATTTACTCTTGGAATCACTGGATTTTTGAAAGTCAGAATATCTTCTTTTATAGGTACCTCAACCTCAGTGAAGCTCTTTTTTTTTTCGTGAGTGATATAGAAATATTTTTTATTTGAAGAGAAAGACTGTTTATTTTTTTAAAAAAAAGAGAGAGAAGAATAACTTAACATTTCCCCTCCTTTATTGTTCAGATGAAGTCAGTCTAGAGAAGTCACGTGACTTTCCCAATGTCACTAAACTCTAAACGGTGGCAAAACTGGTACTTTTTTTCTCGGTCTCCCAAGTTCCAGTGCACAACTCTTCAGTGGCATGCTTCCTAGTGATACATTCATTTGCCAGTATCCATAATTTAAACTGGGAATTGCAAAGTGCACCTCATGCACTACAGGTGGACTGCAGAAATTCTATGTTTTATTTCTCTTCCTGTGTCTGAATAATAATAATAATAATAATAAACAACACATCTTTAAAGTCAGAAGAGGAATATTGAATTCATATTCCACATGTCAGCAGTGAGCTGGCATGGGAAAGCAGCTGCCTTTCTAACAGAGTAAACTCTTCAGTTTTACACAGTTCACATCACACTGTTGTTTCCTAGACACTGGCATTGTCGTTTTCTGTTCATTCTCCAATTTATTCAATTTTTCTTCTAGGAGAGAGAGATTTTCCAGTGTCTACATTTTGATCACTTACCTCTTAAAAATAGGAAAACTACAGATAGACTGAGAAAGAATTTTGTGTGTGTGTTTTTTTTAACATGTCAACTGTTATATTTCACTGTTCTCTTACCTGAGAGAGGTGGATGGTTTTTAAAACCCCAAAGTATGGAGCTAGATGACCCAGGCTTGAACCTTTGATCTGCCACCTGCTAGTGATGTGTCCTTGGGCAGTTACTTAATCTCTCATCAATATCTTCTTCTGGAAAATGAGGATTAGTTTCTGTCTCAGGAGTAATTGTGAGGATTGTATATAAATTATGTTCAACACAAAATGTTTGCACCGGGTAATTTCTATATAAATGTTTGCTATTACTACACATTTTGGGGATTACCAATAGGTATTTTAGTTTGTGTTTTCTGCCAGAGGGATATCCAGACAAAGTAGATAACTGAAAGTGAAAAGCACTTGAGGTATTCTTCAAATAGCTCAAATAATTGCCATGAAAATATAACTGAAATGGAAATATTCATCATCTCTAGCAAGTCAACCATCCCCCTTTTGATATTTTGTATATTCCTTGGCCATATGAAAATATCATTCTCTATGGCCTCAATTGTATTGTACAAATGATTTCATATTATGTGTTTTTCATTTAAAATTTACATTTAAATCTTAAGTAGTTTCCCATGTCATGTTGCTGAAATTAAAATGTAATACAAGGATTTTGAATTTCCTGCTGCTGTTTAAATGTTGACCTTTTGCTTCTGTCTACTTTCTCCTTCTGTTACATTAGAAAACTTTCTAAATAGGAATCATGTTTATTCATCACGCTAAATTTTGCCCCAAATATTCTATAACTAAGAACTTTCTGAGTGCAATGAGTGTGACTTTCTTTGTCTCATTGTGAATCTAGTAAGCAGCTCAATGCCTGTTACATAGTAGACTTTCAATAAATTTCTATTGAATAAATAAATTGGATTGAATTTCTGGGATTTGTGGTATTGTGTTTACTTGGCAGTAAATTCAGAACGTACTTTGTTTTAGTACATGTTGTTAAATACTATTTTTAAATGCATTCGTCTCTTTCCTTTCTTAGTAAGTTTATTTAAAAATTGCCCTTTATTTCCAGAGGGGATTTGAGTCAGCAGCAAGTAAAACTTACACATATAATATGGCCATAAAACTGAAAATAAGCACCTCAAAGGCTTCTTGGAAAAATAATGCTATCAATACATTCTAAATTGAAATCATTAAACTATTTAAAGGTGGGAGGACACTAATGAAATGACTGTAATTAAGCATGCATTACACATTTTTACAGAATTTCTTGATTGTCTAGTCAATAAAGGAAATAAGATAGTTCATATTTTTGCATGGTCAGTTATAGTCTGACCAAAGAAATGCATTTTCTTGGGATATTAACCTTCATTCATTCATCAAATATTTGTTAAATGCCACCTTATATGCTATGATATGATAAAGCATAATGAGGAAGCAGCAGGGAGTAAAAAGGATAGTCTCTACTTGTTTAGAAGCAGATATATACACGTGTGATATGTACAGGGAGGGAGAAGTAAAGAGCACTCACTGTGCTGGAGGATTCAGGCAAAGTTTCACGGAGGAACCTGACATTCAGGTTGAGATGTAAGAGATCCCTAGGAATCAGCTAGATAATTCAAAGAGAATGGTGAAGTGCATTGGTGTAGGTATCATCGCTGAGATGTAAGAGAGCTTGGCACAAAGGATGTGAAAGAAAATCAGTATGTCTCAAAGAGAGGTAGAAGAGGTGGATTTGCATCCATCATTCCACTAACCTGTTGAAGATTTTTGAGCAGGAAAGTAATATGATTAGATTTGCATTTGCAATAAATCACTCTGGCTACCAAATGAAGGACTCATTGAAGGAGAACAGTTGTAGACACTGGGAGACCAGTTTGGATGTTTTTGGAGAATTCATAATGAAAAATGGTGGAATCTCGGCATGGGATTGTAGTAGTGGAAATGGTAAAATGTGGACATGTTTGTGAGTTATGGAATTCCCTATTTAGAGAGTAGGATCAACAGGATTTAGTTCTTGAATGGGAAGTAGGTAGAGTCTCAGAAATGATTCCCAGTGTTCTCCTTTGAGCAACAACTGGGTGGATGAGAAAACCAAATGAGAAGCAGATCAGGGTAGATGATGAAATCTGTTTTTAATATATTGAGTCTGAAAAGCATATGAGACATTCAAGCAGACTCATGAAATAGACAGTTGAGGATTTGGGTTTAGTATTCAGAATACAGATGAATTCTGGAGATAGAAATTCTAAAGTCTTCATAATATAGAAGGTGTATCAAGTTGTGGCCATGGTGCTGGAGACAGTGAATAGAGAGACAAAAGCAGAGGTCTGGTGTCAAATAGAGGGAATCCTTATTTACCAGCTGTTGGGCAATATGTTGGCTATTGTCATTAGTAACAATTTCATGGAAAGATTTAAGAAGCATTTTATTTTTCATAAGATGAAATTCCATTTGATGAAGATAGATAGCTTTCTGGTAAACTAGGCTGATCCAGAGATAAAGATTTAAAAATTCCCAGGGACATTTGGTTAACATTTTACTTCCAATGATTCTCAACTAGAGAGGAAACCACCTCCTGATGGGGAGTTTGGAAATGAATGGGCACATTTTAATAAACTGTCACAATGACTAGAGGACACTGTTATCATTTAATGGGTAGGCAGCAAAATACCTTACTGTCAAACTCAAGAAGACCATAGTACTCTGTTGAGAGACACTGATAAACTCTTGTGCCACATGTGTTTCTCTGGCTTGCTGATTGTAAAGTTCGCAACTGCCTGTCAAGAATGGTCACGGACCCTCTCTAGATTTTCCTCTCTACAGCACTATCTTTGTCCTGAACCTAGAGGAGATGACGGCTCTGCCTCTGCTAGTTCCACATTATTTCCCTGTTCTTCATGACTCCTCTGCAATTACATGGGGATATGTACATAATACCTGTATAAATCAGATCCTTGAGAAGACCTAGTTGGTGCGTGCTGTCATTTTTGTTTGAATCCTGACTCTTACGGCTCTCTTTTCTACATATCATTTGTCTCAAATATAGTTTCCTAGGGATCTTGTAATTCCAGATTTAGCTTCCCGATAAGTTACAAAAAGCTCTTGAATAAAGTGATATCTTTCTGTTTGGTTTTTGTTTTGTTTTGGTTTGTTTTGTTTGGATATTAGTCTTTCAAAGGGTAAACTTGTCATTTACTTTTGTAATTTAAGCAGACTGGATATTCTTGTCTTATTGGAGTGGCTTTTCCTTTCTGCTTGAAGGTGGTCCCAATAGTACTAAAGAGAAACATAGTTTCCTCTAAGCAATTTATTAAAATATGTATGTTCAAAACATTCCTAAAAATACTCAGTTAAGACTCCAACGTTCTATTACAGAGGACATGGAAAGTCACTTTGAACCTAGGAAAAATTTAAGGTCAGATTTTTCTAGTCAATAATGCCAGTCATAAAAAAGTCAGCGTAGATGGGCATTGAATGAAAGAGGGAATAAAGCTTTGCTTTTCTTTGATGACTCAAGATCAGCAGAAACCCAGAGTTCCTATTTTGAACACTTTACAAACCCAACTATAAATGGAGACAGTGACTGAGCAACTGGGCTGATGACAGGCATGCTCTCTGCTGCAGCTGTAAAGTCTGCCCCAAGAAAACAGTTCAAAATTCGCGTATTTTGAAATTGAAAACCAATAACATTCATAGACAAAAAAGAATTAATATAGACCTAACTCCTTAGAAGTAGCGTTTTTCATAAGTTTCTTCTTTCAGTCTCTTTCTTGGTGAAGACACACACACACATACACTATTTAAACATCCTAAAGTCTTTGAATTAAAGCATCAGGGCACAATTTTGGGAGCCATTGCTTTCTTCTAGGAAATATCTCACTGCTAGAGCTCTCTTTGGAGATGAGAAAATTTTTCTCAACTTTCTTGTAAATTCTGTTGTGTACGTGTGAGCATGTATCTGAATATTTTACATATTATCACTATGTGTTTGAAAATAGCATATTTAGCTATATACATATTTTTTTTCCTTTGCAATTTTACGTGCCTTACATCACAGGAGGTGGAAGGGGTAAAGAATAGGAATTATTTTAAAGCATATTTATTTATGTTCTTCATGGTTCAAGAAAACTATGCCAACATTCTTCTGGCCCACATATTCAATTAAATACATAGTGAATCTTTTCTACTTACTGGATTATTTGGTGCTTCCAAGCATTTATTTTTGGCATTTCATTTCGTTTTTGTTTTTACAGGAATTTTTGAAGTTTTATTGTCATTTAACGTTTTTATTTTGAAAATCAAGCACATTTTAAAAATTACTCTGCTGCAGCTGTAGTTTGCCCCCAAAAACAGATACTTCAAAAATCACATATTTTGTAAATAAAAATGCAGGTATAGAAATATACAGATTACTTATTTACCTATGATTTGTTATATGTATATAAATATATTTATGCAATCATCTATAAATACAGATATGCAAATAGATGTTATTTTTTGAGACTTGAATTTCTGTAGCAATCCTTTTTTTTATGTGTTATTTTTCCATTAGTCATTTTCTAAGCATCTTCAACTTGTAAAGCTCTGTGAGGTTAATGGGGGGAGGGTAGTATCCTAGGATGAATAGTATATGTCTCCCTGTCACCCAGTCTGGTAGAGAAGCTATGCATAATAGATTAGACCAAATAGATTTCTACATTTTCAATCAGAATTGGCTGTGCCCAGGAGATAAGAACAGACAAGGTGCACCCCTGTGTGTCTGCCCTCTCTCTCAGAGCAGGCCCTCCACTTCCCTTTTGTTTAAGTTAGGATAGCATGTTACTATTCTTCATGACCAATGTCATGAAACTTTTCCTCTACGTTACTTCTTTTAGAAGTTTTAGTTTCAGGCCTTTTTCATTTTTAAATCATTAACCCAGTTTTAGTAAATGATGTCAGATAAGAGTCTAATATCATTCTTTTGTATGTGTACTTCTAGTTTCCCTAACATCATCTATTGAAGAAATTGTCCTTAACTATCATCTATTCTTTGCCCCCTCATCAAAAATCAATTGACTGTATATGTGTGGATATATTTCTGGGCTCTCTGTTCTGTTCTTTTGGTCTGTATATCTTGTTTTTCTTGCCAGTATCTTACTGTTCTGATTACTCTAGCTTTGTGATATATTTTGAAATTAGGAATTGTAATGCCTTTGGCTTTGTTCTTGGCTTCCAGATCAATGTGGCTTTTTGTGGTCTTTTGTGGTTCCATGTGAATATTAGAATTATTTTTTCTATGTATGTAAAACGTCATTTAGGTATTTAGATAGGGATCTCACTGAATCTATAGATAACTTTGGGTGGGACATACATTCTAACAATATCAATACTTTCAACCCATGAACACAGATGTTTATCCATTTGTTTGTGTCTTGTATAATTTCTTTCATCGATGTTTAATAGTTTTCAGTATATAATCTTTCTCCTCCTTAGATAACTGTTTTCTAAGATTTTTATGCTATTGTAAGTAGAATTTTTCCCTTTCTTTAATTTTCTGTTGTTCATTGGCAGTGCACAGATATGCAACTGATTTTTTTGCTTGTCTGTGAACTCTTTGAAGGCAAGATCATGCCTTATTTGTATTCTACTTAGTAATACATAAATAATAATTAGCAGTTATTAATATTTTTCATTTATTTATTTTTATCGAGTTTCGTTCGCAGTAATTTTTGCTTTCTTTCTTTTTTTCCTATTCTTCTTAGAGCTCCACTGGTTCAACAGCCTCTCCTCCAGTTTCGACCCCAGTCACAGGACACAAGAGAATGGTCATCCCGAACCAACCCCCTCTAACAGCAACCAAAAAGTCTACATTGAAACCACAGCCTGCACCTCAGGCTGGACCCATCCCTGTGGCTCCAATCGGAACACTCAAACCCCAGCCTCAGCCAGTCCCAGCCTCCTACACCACAGCCTCCACTTCTTCAAGGCCTACCTTTAATGTGCAGGTGAAGTCAGCCCAACCCAGCCCTCATTACATGGCTGCCCCTTCATCAGGACAAATGTACGGCTCAGGGCCCCAGGGCTATAACACTCAGCCAGTTCCCGTCTCTGGGCAGTGTCCACCTCCTTCAACACGGGGAGGCATGGATTATGCCTACATTCCGCCACCAGGACTTCAACCTGAGCCTGGGTATGGGTATACCCCCAACCAGGGACGCTATTATGAAGGCTACTATGCAGCAGGGCCAGGTTATGGGGGCAGAAATGACTCTGATCCTGCCTATGGTCAACAAGGTCACCCAAATACCTGGAAACGGGAACCAGGGTACACTCCTCCTGGAGCAGGGAACCAGAACCCTCCTGGGATGTATCCAGTCACTGGTCCCAAGAAGACCTATATCACAGATCCTGTTTCAGCCCCCTGTGCACCACCATTGCAGTCAAAGGTAAGAAACTCAGTAACATAATGAGGAGAATACAGGGGTGCCTATCTTAGTCTGCCTTCTCCAGGAAGCAAAGCCTAAGGCAAAAGTGTATGTGTTACTTTGATTTCACTAATAAATACAAGCCCAGGGAAGGATGAGTGAAACCAGAGAGGAGAGAGAGACTATTTGGTGTATTACTGATATGGCCACTGTTTAGTATCAAATGGAATTGCTTGTTCAATCTCGAAGAATCATCTTCCAAAAGGCCACAGAAACTGTAGTATCTCAGGACAAAATGTTCTGATGGAGAGAGAGAAAATAATTTACTTTTCACATCCTTCCCTGTATTGGTTAAAGCTTCTCTCTATTGTGCAGAAACTTCCTATACACCTTGCATTTGCTTGGATATTAAATAGGTCTGTAGCATCTCAAGCCTCAGCAAGGGTAGCTATCTATAGGTGAGACATGTGGAGGGCAAAACTGAGTTGAACTGTTGTTAGGCTGTGGCCCTGTGAAGCGATTATAACTCCCGCAATGTTGGTACCACAGCGGTTGCTGGGGCAGAGCAAGTGGCCAAGGACCCAAGAGATGGGTGAGGCCAAGCGTGTCGAAGATAATGCAAACACCTTGGATAGTTTCTCCTTTGAGAAGGGGCTGCAGTATAATGCAACTTGATTGGGACCCCTTATTTATTCATTTTACTAACCCTCCAGAAACAATCTTATTCTTCAGCCTTTAGCACTATTAAGCAATGTTTAAAAACTCCTTATAAGAGACAGTTACTTCTTATTTGATTTAATTGTCCGTATCTGAACCTTTGAAGTTAACACTCTCTGTTACTTTGTCTGAATAGGTAAGGTATAATACTACACAGGCCCACTCACCACAACTTCGATTTTTCATTAGTACTGGAACCAACACAATGTTGATTCCTCCCATTATAACCAGAGGAACCAATAAGAATAACTTAGAATGGGTGAAAATAGAGGAACTGAGCCAGTTTCCAGCCATTTGGGTTGGAGGAGTGCCCTTCTTTCTTTTCAGTTAGAACTGTGAGAAATCAGAAATTTGAGAGCCCCCAGTTAGCTAGAAGATCAATGGTAGTTTTGGGGGATGGATTGGGTAGAAGTTAGGACTGTATTTTTAAAAATTCTTTCCACATTTTTAACAAGATTGTCAATTTCAAGACAGATCTATTCACATATTCAACATTATATCAAAAATTTCCTTATAGGGTGTTTACTAAACTATTTTTCCTACAGGAAACTTGGCCGTATTAATGGTGTCCTATGTGAATTTCACGTTCTGTAGGGTAATAGAGCTCTTCCTGACAGTGGCGACTGTGAAGAGCGGGAGAAATCCTATAGCCTTATGTGTGACCACTATATGAAATTGGCCAGCCATGATCCTTTTTCAATAGATAGATTCCAAATTAGAATTTTAAATGATTTTAAACATTACTCAGTTCCTGAAGTCTCTCTATGAAAAGAAATGTTATTACAGCTGTTTATTTCTTTTTAAAATAAATGTGTCCAAAATAGCCAGTCTGGACAGCCTTGCTCTTTGTTAATGTCACAGTATATTTGCATCAGTTCCTCCTGACCCAGACAAGGGGAGTCTGTTTTCAAAACAACCAGTTCAGAGAAACAGATTATTCAACTTAACCACACTTTTTGTTTTTAACAGTTGTAACAGATTTACCTAGGGAAGATTACAGTAAAATAAAACTTTAGGCCAGAACAATTGCCGTCAAGGTTTAAGTTCACATAGATAGGCAATTTTGCCCTGCCCAGAGCAGGGTGACTGAAAGGATGGCAGAATGATGTTCCTGAAGGAATGACATGGTGTCTGCCTTGTTTGAGGACTGTGTTATCCCACATAGGAACCAGACATGAGAGAAAGCAAAACTGTGTGTCTTGACGAGACTCACCTGGTGAGAAGTACTGCACTAGTCTTCAGATGCTGTTTTCTCACTAAGTCACTGGGTACTGTGGCCAGCCTCTCTTCAGCATTTGGAACCCATCCATTGGTGTAGGAAAAAGAATTAACCCCCCCTGCTAGAACTGGATCTAAAATGCTGGGTCCAGCCACTTCCTTAACATTTGGCCTGTCCTCACCAACCAACCCAGGCAGATGGAATGAATTTTTACAAACCACGCATCAGAAAACATGGAACTTTATTTGGCTTCTTATCTGAGCAAGGTAGTTATTCAAGATGTTCTATTAGATGATTACAGATTTGGGGTATCAGTAGATTTTACATTATTTTTAAAATTTTTGATATATTTGTTTTTCAACAGTTTCATGTGTTTTCACATCATATTCGGTTGTGCATTTTAAAAATGAAAATCAAACATGTACTTTTCACTCTGATTATTAAGAGTGGTTAGAGGTTGATATTTAGCCATCTGTCCGTCTGTGCTTTGGGAAAGGGGAAAGAGGCTGATGAAGCTATGGATAAATTCTGGGCGCGTTGTGAGGGCATTGGCTGATGAAGGGGTGGGTTCCATCACAGTTGTCCTTTGAGCAAAACACTACAGTGTTCTACTGCACCTGTGCACAGAGGACCTTATTGTCCTTATATTGACTGTTTGGCTTAATTATGTGACTACGGGCGTGAGAAATGAGCTCTGAATTCTTATCCCAGTTCTTTCCTTGACATTCCTCTTCGAGTTTGAGGAAAACCTCTAGACCTCTTTATGTCACGCTTCAAACCTCAGTAAAGTAGAACATCATCTTTACTAATTAATTAATGATTGCAAAAGACTTGGAAATTTCCAAGGGCTGAATAATTGCCAAGTGAAGACTGTTCGGCTTTCCACTGGCTTTCATTTATTTTTAAATTTTTTTAGTCACTGGTGGAAAACTTACCCTCATGTCTGAAAACAATTATACTTTATTACCTTGAGTACTTCTGGGGAGTTTGGCATTTAACCCATTAAGGAAAAAGTTTAAAAGATGAAGTAAATAAATCTCCCCTATATTTGAGATGAGCTGCTTTAGTTTTCCTATATCAGGATAGTATAAAAAGAGGAATATGATATAGTAAGAAAGAGGAGAGACAAGATGGGGAAATGGAGAAAGGAAAGAAAGAATAAAAAGGAAGAAATGAAGAAAGGAAAGAGACAGAATGAGAATCTGCAAGGCTTAGGGATCATGATTGTATTTATGTTCCCATAATGCGCTGAGCAGTGAATTTGCATGCTGCAGTGGGCCACACTATTTCCTACACCATCTGAGCTGAGTTCCTTGGAAAATACTGTTATAAATAAGTCTTTATAAGGCAGAAATGTTCTCTTCTCATTGGAAATCCTCTTAAAGATGCAGTGGAATCTCTTCTCTTTGCCGATTTATAAAAGCTAATGTTAGCTACATCTTGCCATGTAGTTCACAGAACTCGTGTCCTGTGCGTTATATATATCCCTGTGAATTGGGATCCACGTGTTCTCCAGTATTTAGATAAGGTGGCTCAGCTTGAAAGTTCCAGAGCCAGGACCTGGAAGCTAGTCACAACTCTCAGGTCTAAAGTGACCAGGCAACTTTAGCCTCCACCTATCATAAAAACTCATCTCCATCAGCCTCAGCTGTTAAAGGGACAGGTATTTGCTACATAGTGTGGGGAAGTGCTGGGGCTGTGCATCCCAGGGATGCTGGAGAATCTTGTCCCAATTAGTGTAGAGGTTATGTTAAATTCTGAAACCATCTACTATTAAAATTTCCTTGGAAAATATTTGAGGAAGATGAGACTTTGGAGGTCAACTAACCATCTTTCTGTAAATCTGAAAGTTTTTCTTTTCCGGAATTAGAACAGATTGTTACTTTTCATTTGGATTTCAAGTTTGGAGCATATTTTATGGTTCAGAGAAGAGTATAGAGGTAATGAAGTGATCTTGGCCCACTGCAACCTCCACCTCCTGGGTTCAAGTGATTTTCCTGCCTCAACCTACCAAGTAGCTGGGATTACAGGCACCCGCCACCATGCTGGGCTAACTTTTTATATTTTTAGTAGAGACAGGGTTTCACCATGTTGGCCAGGCTGGTCTCAAACTCCTGACCCCAGGTGATCTACCTGCCTCGACCTCCCAAAGTGCTGGGATTATAGGTGTGAGCCACCATGCCCAGCCTATTTTAATTTTTGAAAAGAAAAAGTTATATACATTGGTTGCACAGTAAAGAATTGTTGGCATTTGGAGAGAGTTATCCCTATGTTTATCACTGTGTTTATTATCTCTCAATTCTAGGATCAGAGAAAGAAAATGGAAGAGATGATTAGGGTGGGCAGAGGAATGAATGCAGATAGATCCCTCAAGTCAGTAGCTAACACCAGAACACATGTGAAGATGAGAATGGTAGATATTGCTTGAGGCCAGTGACTGTAATATTAGTAATTCCTCTTTGTACAGCCTTTATAGTTTCCAGAGCACTTTGGGGAGCTCACAAAATCCATGATTATTAAGCCCAAGTAGAGGTCTTTGTCTTTCTTTTTCTGATGAGGGTTCAAAAGCCCAGTGATGAGAGCCACTCACTTAACGTCATATGTCAAATTCATCGGAGAGCCACAGCTCCAAGTCAGGTCTTCTACAAATCGTTCCCATGCTTTGACCATGGCAAGTGACTGAATGTTGGTATGCTTTGGATGGCAGGAGCTCCTCATCAGCACCAGTGTACGTGCCTCCACTGGTGACCCATATTACACGCAGAGATTAAAGTGGGTTTAGGCAGTCATCATGGCCTTTGGATAAGATCAGCAGTTGGAGGGGAAGCACCCATTAATTCCCTGCCTGGCACCCAGGCCTGGTGCCTTGAAGCTGTACTTCCCCATTCCCATCACCCAGATAAAATTTGTCCCAAGGTTTTTTCTACCTACACTAAGTACTTACCATGGCGTTCAGTCATCCCCATTTCTCACTTGAACCATTGAAATGACTTCTTACTTAGGGTTTCCTCCCCCAGTCATCTCCGTACCCATACATCCTATATGTAATATCAGATTAATCTTTCTATGGTACCTTATCATTAATTGCCTTTTGCAAAAACCTTAACACGTTCCCAATTAGTTACAGAATACATTGAAATCCCAAACTGGATTTTCAGTTTTGTCTCCCCCCTGTATCCTGGATTCCAGCTGATACATTACATTTTTAGTTAATTCTCATCTCTATGGCTTTGCTCACCAAGCTCCTTCTTCACAGTTCTTCCCCAAATAAAATCTACACATCTAGTAGTGACCCATTAAGACCCAGCTACAGTGTTAATTTCTCCCATAAGGCTTTCTCCTCTTCCTAAAATCTAGTTGTGTGTTATTTCACCCTCTCTTTTTGATGGTTTTACACTCTTACTGTACTAGAGTCATTTGTGTTCCTGTCTTCTATCAACTTGTGCCCAAGCATATATTAGACTAAGTTTTAGGAGATAGAGATGATATCTGAATAAACCCTGTATCTCCTGGAGTAAGTAGCACAGAACCTAATATGTGGTTGTTGAATGAATATGTTTGAAGAAACTTTTTTTTTTTTTGTCCTTCTAAAATCAGGTCTAAATCTGCTTTAGAACTTAGCAGATTGCTCAGCAAAACACTGAAACCAAAATCTGTTCCTGCTAAACAACTTACTTACCTCAGTAACATGAGAATTGTCACATGAGCAACTCAATATTCAGAGTAGCTAAATAATTTTTCAGGTTCACTCTTGCTCTAATATTTTAAGTTTCTTTATATTATTTTTTGAAGAGTAGATGATTTTGGTGAAGGTCAGTTTCTCACTTTCATCTTCTATATTTTGTACTTTTTGTTTTTTAAGATGTTTTGTGCCTCGCTGCGATCACAAAGATTTTATTCTGTTTTATTTAAGATGAGTTACAATGTAAACTTAGGTTTGTGATTCAAGTTAATTTTTGTATATTGTGTGAGATGTGTCAAACTTCTTTTATTTTATTATTTTTTTTTTTTTTTTGCATTGGAGTATTCTAATTTTTTCCCACACGCTTTTTTGAAATCTCTTTTCTCCCCTTAAATTACCTGGATACCTTTGACAAAAGTCATTTGATGTCAAGAATGATATTTTCTAGATTTTCTTCTAGGATCTGTACAGTTTTAGGTTTTACATTTATGTCTTTAATTCTTCTGGAGTTGATCATTGTATATGGTGAAAGGTAAGGGTTCAATTTCAATTTTCTGCATATGACTAGCCGGTTATCCCAGCAGCATTTATTAAATAGGGAGTTCTTTCTCCACGGCTTGTTTTTGTTGGCTTTGTTATAGATTAGATGATTGTAGGTGTGTGGCTTTATTTTTGAGTCCTTTAACTCTGACATCAGCCTAGTCAAAGACTTTATGACACACACTCCAAAAGCAATTGCAACAAAAACAAAAATTGACAAGTGAGACCTAGTTAAAGAGCTGCATAGCAGAAGACACTGTCAACAGAGTGACAGACAGCCTATAGCATGGGAGAAAACATTTGCAAACTATGCATCTGACGAAAGTCTAATATCCAGAATCTATAAGGAACTCAAACAAATCAACAAGCAGCAAACAACTAGCCCCATTAAAAAGTGAGCAAAGGACATGAACAGTCACTTTTGAAAAGAAGACATAGAAACAGCCAACAACCATATGGAAAAGTGCTCAACATCACTAGTCATTAGGTAAATGCAAATCAAAGTCACAATGAGAGAGTATCTCACACCAGTCAGAATGGCTATTGTTAATTTTTTTTTTTTTTTTTAAATAACAAATTCTGGTAAGGTTGTGGAGAAAAGGGAACACTTAGACACTGCTGGTTGGAATGTAAATTAGTTAAGCCACTGTGGAAAACAGTCTGGAGATTTTTCAAAGAACTTAAAATAAACTTACCATTTGACTCAGCAATTCCGCTACTGGGTATATATCCAAAGTAATGTAAATCATTCTGCCATAAAGACACGTGAATGTCTATGTTCATCGTAGCACTATTCGCCATAGCAAAGACATGGAATCAACCTAGATGTCTGTCAATGGTAGACTGGATTTTAAAAAGTGTGGTGCATATACAACATGGAATACTATGCAGCCATAAATAAGGAGGAGATCATGGCCTTTGAAGCAACATGTATAGAGCTGGAGCTCGTAATCCTAATCTAATTAATTTAGGAATGGAAAACCAAATACCACATGTTCTCATTTAGAAGTGCTAGCTAAACATTGAGTACACACGGACACAAAGGAGGGAACAGTAGACACTGGCACCTATTTGAGGGTGGAGAGTGGGAGGAGGATGAGGATTGAAAAATGACCTATCAGGTAGTATGCTGATTAACTGGTTGGCAAAATTATCTGTACACCAAACCCCCGGGATGTGCAATTTACCCATGTAATAAACCTGCACATATATCCCTTGAACCTAAAATAAAAGTTGGAAAGAGAAAAAAACATCAATTTGGCTATATATCCATATATGTTTGGGCCTTGCTAGACTCTATTCTTTTCCATTAATTTATATATCTCTCCGTATGCCAATGCCACACTGTCTTGATCACTTTTTTTTTTTTTAAGTTCCAGGATACATGTACAAAATGTGAAGGTTTGTTACATAGGTGTATGTGTGCTATGGTGGTTTACTGCACCTGTTGACCCACCTCTAGCTTCCCTCCCTTCATCCCCCACCCCCTAAGAGACCCCAGTGTGTGATATTCCCTTCCCTGTGTCCATATATTCTTATTGTTCAACTCTCACCTATGAGTAAGAACATAGAGTGTTTGGTTTTCTGTTCCTGTGTTAGTTTGCTGAGACTGAGGGCTTCCCACTTCATCCACTGCCCACTTCAAAACATGAACCCACCCTTTTTTATGGCTGCATAGTATTCCATGGTGTAAATGTGCCATATTTTCTTTATCCAGTCTATCATTGATGGGCATTTGTGTTGGTTCCAAATCTTTGCTATTGTAAATAGTGCTGCATTAAAAATACATGTGCATGTGTCTTTATAGTAGAATTATTTATAATCGTTTGGGTGTATACCCAGTAATGGGATTGCTAGGTCAAATGGTATTTCTAGTTCTAGATCCTTGAGGAATTGCCACACTGTCTTCCACAATGGTTGAACTAATTTACACTCCCACCAATAGTGTAAAAGCTTTCCTATTTCTCCGCAGCCTCGCCAGCATCTGTTGTTTCCTGACTTTTTAACAGATGTCCTGTCATCAGATAGAACTTTTTTTCCCCACTTTTTAAAGTCAGCAAGGCTCATTGTTACAGCTCTCCTGTCTGCCCAGTTTGGTTACAACAGTTTTGCAAATCCTTTCCTATACCTTTCCAGCTGAAGATAAGCACTTCCTACTGTATTTCCAGAGCTTTCATCTATGTCTTGGTTTAAACATTTGCCTTTGTTTTAACCTTTTACCATTTTTGCTTTATATTAGTAGCTAATCTTACCCCCAAATACATAGACTATGAGCTCCTTCGGAGCAAACTCATTTTTTTCTGTTGCTCTTTGTGTCTTTTTTTCCCTATCCACCTCCAAATCTTACCCCACGTTTCTGAAAATAGCACCCAAAGCAATACCTCTCACTTTCGGGAGTACTTAGTACATTTTTTAAAAGTGAATGTATTATACAGCCTGGACCACCATAACAAAAATACATGGACTGAGTGGCTTAAATAACAGAGATTTCTTTTCTTATAGATTGAGGCTGAAAGTGCGAGATCAGGGTGTTAGCACAGTGGGGTTCTGCTGAGGACTGTCTTCCTGCCTTGCAGATAGCCACATTCTCACTGTGTCCTTACATGGTGTGTGTGGGGAGGGAGCAAGCCCGCTAAGTGTCTTTTCTTATAAGGTCACTAGTACCATCGTGAGGGCCCCATCCTTATGACCTCATCTAAGCTTAATTATTTCTCAAAGGTCCCATCTACACATACTATCACTTTGGGGTTAAGGCTTCAACATATAAATTTATAAATGGACTCAATTTACTCCATAGCAATAAATTAGGCCTTTTGGCTATAGATCTGTAAGTGCATAATTGGCACTGATTGATGGAATGCAGATCAGAATAGCCTATGTTACTAGAAACATATGTATGTAGAAACTACATGCTTAGTTATTTAACAGAGGTTTATTGAACTTTGTGCTGGCTTTGAAGAATTTTCCTAGACACTCAGTAGGGCCCTATTAGCATCTAAGACATTGTACAGCTCAGGTGCATTTTCCTTTAAGGATACATTTAACTTGCCAGATGTCATCTCATTTTTAAGACCAGAGAAAAAGAGAGCAGCATCTGTTGTTTCTTGACTTTTTAATAATAGCCATTCTGACTGGCGTGAGAGATGGTATCTCATTGTTGTTTTGATTTGCATTCCTTTAATGATCAGTGATTTTGAGCTTTTTTTCGTATGTTTGTTGACCGCATAAATGTCTTATTTTGCGAAGTGTCTGTGCATACCCTTTGCCTGCTTTTTGATGAGGTTTCTTTTTTTGTTTCTTGTAAATTTGTTTAAGTTCCTTGTATATTCTCGATATTAGACCTGTGTCAGATGGGTAGATCACAAAAATTTTCTCCCATTCTGTAGGTTGCTTATTCACTCTGATGATAGTTTCTTTTGCAAAAGCTCTTTAGTTTAATTAGATCTCATTTGTCCATTTTGGCTTTTGTTGCAATTGCTTTTGGCGTTTTCATCATGAAGCTGTTGCCTGTGCCTGTGTCCTGAATGGTGTTGCCTAGGTTTTCATCTAGGGTTTTTATGCTTCCTGTTGGGT
Organism: Theropithecus gelada; assembly: GCF_003255815.1. Taxonomy (NCBI): domain Eukaryota; kingdom Metazoa; phylum Chordata; class Mammalia; order Primates; family Cercopithecidae; genus Theropithecus; species Theropithecus gelada. The sequence continues at coordinate 185,078,882 of NC_037669.1, forward strand.
TTTACATTTAAGTATTTAATCCATCTTGAGTTAATTTTTGTATGAGGTATAAGGAAGTGGTCTGGTTTTAGTTTTCTGCATATGGCTAGCCAGTTTTTCTTGCACCATTTATTGAATAGGAAATCCTTTCCCCTTTGCTTGTTTTTGTCAGGTTTGTTGAAGTGTGGTGTAATTTCTGAGGTCTCTGTTCTGTTTCATTGGTCTATATGTCAGTTTTGGTACCAGTACCATGCTGTTTTGGTTACTGTAGCCTTGTGGTATAGTTTGAAATCAGGTAGCATGATACTTCCAGCTTTGTTCTTTTTCTTAGGATTTCCTTGGCTATACAGGCTCTTTTTCATTTCTACAGGTTTTTTTTTCGTTTCCATATAAATTTTAGCATCAGTTTGTTGATGTCCACAAAATAGGCTGCTGTGATTTGGAGATTGCCTTGAATCTTTAGATCAATTTGAAAAGATCTGATACCTTAACAATACTGAGTTTTTCAATCCATGAAGATGGCCTATCTCTTAATTTATTTATGTCTTCTCTAATTTATCTCATCTATATATCATAGTTTTGCATATATTTTGGTAAACTTATCCTTAAGAACTTCAAATTTTGGATGCTATTGTACATGGTATTTTAAAATTTGTTTATAATCATTTGTTATTAGCATATAGAAGTAACAATAGATTTTTATATACTGCCTTTGTATCCTATAACTTGTTAAATGTAATAGTTGTACTAACTTCTTTAATAAGACTTCTTAGGCAATTCTACCTGATCATTTTATCTGAAAATTGTTGATGCAATTGTTTATTTCCTTTATGGATAAGTCTATTCATCAACATTTTATGTCTGAAAGATTCGCTTGCTGATTGAAAAAGAAACAGTATCCTACAACTTTGAAGGAAATAAGTTGGAAAAAATAAGAAATCTTTATTCTCCACTTCCATAGGCTAGCCTAGTTAAACCATCAGACATAGAAGCGATTTTCAGAATCCCCATGAGTCATAACCCCTTACCTTTACAGATGAGAAAACTGAGGCCTGAAGAGTTACAATGACTTTCAGAGTTATGTAGTTAGTAAATGACCACATGTGAGTGCAAAATGTAACTCTTCTATTCTGCTATTCTTCTCTACATTGGTTAAGAATAGTTCAAGACAGGGGAGGTCAGAAGTAAGTAACCTTTAAAAGATGTAATAATAACTATTGTCAGAATGATCTTATTTCCCATCTTTAGAACCCCATCATCAGTTTTGTAAGGCCATTTAATAATAGAAAATGGTTCCGATTCTAGTGCTCCCTATTCTGTCTCACAGCTGCTCCTGTGAAAACACTTGTTCATAGGCTCTGTGTAATTTTGACTCAGTCCATAATCTCTCTATCCTGTTTTTAAATGTTATCATCAGAATGGATGGGCTGGTATACTAAGAAATGTCTGTGAATATTATTTATTTATTTTACTTATCTAATCATTTTCATAGATTCGGTTGTTTAAAAATACCCCAGGTCTCAAATCCCTTTGGAAAGTTCAGCAAATCATTTTAACAGGGGATTCTGGCAATATGTAATTCTTTGAGTGAGATTAATAGAGTGAGAGAACTTCTATTTATCAGTGTTTTCTATTTGTTTTGTTTTACTTCAGTTCTAAGGAAAGCAGTTATTTTGCTTATTGACATATTGATATATTCCTTTGGGAATCTCATTTCTTTCTTGGCCAGCTACAAACACTCATAGTGTCCAATTTCAACAAGAGACTATAGTTATTCTCTTCTTCACCAAAGAAATGTGAACCATTATTGATAAATAATTTCTGGTGAATATTAAAGCTTTTAAATGTTTTGCACACAGAGTGTTAGGAAGTGTCTTATAGTGAAAGACACATATTTTTACTACTATAGTATCAAAAGTGCCATTGTCCCACATACAAAGATTTGCTTGTTACTTTAGTTCTTTGATTTTCTGGAATACAGCAACCCCAACTTTTAGAAATACTCTTAACAAAGAATATGGTCTTTGATCTGTTTCATCTTTGGACTTCAGAGAATGATCTTCAAATAATACAGTTTGGTTTATTTCAGAAGGTTGCTTCCCTAAAATAAAATTTTGAAAATATGAGATAATAATATTTAAATTTTTTTTCAATCACTTATAAAATGTACTAAACACTCTCATATAAGAAAAACTCTATAACTTGTTCAGAGGCAACTTCTCTAGTATCCTACCAATACTGAATGCCTAAGGGAGGGTGAGAACTGATGTCACCTCACTGCTAGCCCAATATTCTTTCCACTCTGTGAAACTTGCCTCCATTTATAGCTGTCTGTGTTTGTATATGTTACCTCTATTTTATGTAGAGTTGTCCAAACATAAAATATTCCTTGGGCACAGCAGTTTAGAGACTAAAACTTCTGAGTAGTATTTCTGGGACATAACATATATTTAACATTATTTGAAGCCCAAGATTCAGTCAACATTGCTATTAACAGTTAAGGAGTTGAAACTGTGCAAACCCTAAATCTGAATTCAAGATAAGAGGCCCCTTGTTATTCAGTCTTTATAAGTGTTTGGTATATTTATGCCTCCTCAAATATGACACCATCTTTTTTTTTAATTCACATTTAGGGATGATTGTTAAAACAAGAAGGAGAAGGTATAAGTGTGGTAGTTGTTTTATTTATGGATTTATCAGTTAGCTGTTACTTATTTTTTGTGGTTCATAATGCAATTTTAACATAAGTCTGAATAAGTTTACTATAGATGATATTAGTAGTCTTTACCAGAGGAAATCATGCTTTTTTATTTTTTTTCTTTTTCTTTGAGACAGAGTGTCACTCTTGTTGCCCAGGCTGGAGTACAGTGATGCAAACTGGGCTCACTGCAACCTCTGCCTCCCGGGTTCAAGCGATTCTCCTGCCTCAGCCTCCCAAGTAGCTGGGATTACAGGCATCCACCACCAGGCCCAGCTAATTTTTGTATTTTTGGTAGAGACAGGGTTTTACCATGTTGGCTAGGTGGGTCTTGAACTCCTGACCTCAGGTTATCCACCCACCTTAGCCTCCCAAAATACTGGGATTGCAGGCGTGAGCCACTGCGCCCAGCCGGAAACCATACTTTTTAATCCTCCTAGCCACCCCATCCAGAGCACACAATATATTAGTTAAGGAAGCTACCAGAAGACAACTGAGGCTGGTGGTCTCTGCAGGGGCAGAAAAATGGGAAGTGGAGAGTAGTTCAGAAAGGCAGCCCAGAGAATATGAAGTAGGACCCAGCACAGGACAGCCTGTGGGCCAAATGTCACTTCTCACCTGATTTTGTAAATAATGTTTGCTTGAAATACAGCCATGCTAGCTTCATTCCATATTATCAATGGCTGCTCTCACACTACAACAGTAGAGCTGAGAAGATGCAACAGAGACCGTATGGCCTACAGATTTTAAAACATTTTCTGTATGTCTCTTTACAGAAAAACATCGTTGACTGCTGGTCAAAAATATGGGAAGAACTTCATGAAATTTAGATTCTTATTAAAAGTTCTTGAATATCCCTGAACTATTTAATATTATTTCTTGTCCGGCAGATCCTGAATCTTAAATTAAAAGTTGTTGTGACAGGCCGGGCGCAGTGACTCATACCTCTAATCCCAGCACTTTGGGAGGCCGAGGCGGGCTGATCACCTGAGGTCAGGAGTTCGAAAGCAACCTGACCAACATGGAGAAACCCCGTCTCTACTGAAAATACAAAATTAGCTGGGCATGGTGGCGCATGCCTGTAATCCCAAGTACAAGGGAGGCTGAGGCAGGAGAATCGCTTGAACCCGGGAGGCAGAGGTTGCGGTGAGCCAAGATCGTGCCATTGCACTCCAGCCTGGGCAACAAGAGTGAAACTTCCGTCTAAAAAACAAAAACACACAAACAAACAAAAGAAGTTGTTTTGACAGTAAGTGGAAATTTTCAGGGAGGGAAGAACAGAATATCACAATCAACAATTAACATGCTATGTGCAGAATAGGTTCTATATCCCTCCTTTTTTTCCCACCCTAGTAAACTCTTATTTAAACTTCAAGATCTATCTCTAATATTAACTTTTGAAGAAGTTTGACCATTCTTCCAGTTCTCACATACTGTTAGTTTATTGTTTCTCATTCATTTACTACAATATGCACCTCATTCAGTATTTTTATATAACATTTTTAAGACAATTTGCATACAATATAATTCACTCATTTAAATACACCATTAAATTATTTTAGTACATTCACAGTATATTTTACTGTATTCTTAAATATAATATATGTGCAATCATTATCACAATCAATTTCTTTACACCAGGAAGAAACTCATACCAATGAGCAGTGACTTTTCTTTTTCCTCAAACCCTCTAAGCCCAGGTAACCATGAATTTAATATCTGTATCTATAGATTTTACAATTTTGGACATTTAGAAAAATACAATACATAGTCTTTTTTTCAAATTCTGTTCATGTTAGAGCATATGTGATTGCTGTATTCCTTTTTATTGCTGAATAATATTCCATTGTATGAATACATCACATTATATTTATAGTTTCATCAATTGATGGGCATTTGAGGTTTTTCTATCTTTTGGCTATTATAAATAATGCTTCTATCAATATATGAGTAGACATATGTTTTCAGTTTTCTGGGGTATACACCTAACAGTGGGATTGCTGGGACACATGGTAATTTAATGTTCAACATTTTGAGGAACTGCTGACATGCTTTCCAACGGGGCTACCCCATTGTCCATTCCCACCTGCAGGGTATGAGGATCTCATTTTGTCTGCAACCTCCCACTGCATTTGATTTTATTCGTATTATGTGTCTATCTTTCAAATACAAATCCATGTTCTTCAAGAGTGGAAACCATGTCTGCTTCAGTTTTGTTTCTGTATGCCTAACATTGCATGCATCAGGCACTCATGAATAAATGAAAGAGTCAACCAGCAAGTGAAATAACATCTGCTGAATTGACATGGAACCACACAGAGTTCCTATTATCCGGAGTTGTTGGGTTGATGGGTGCAGAAAACCACCATGACACGAGTATATCTATGTTAACAAACCTGCACGTTCTGCACGTGTACCCCAGAACTTAAATTTTTTTAAAAAAGCAATTTTATTCCAAAAAAAAAAAAAAAGAGTTGTTTATGTGGGCTTGAATAGCTGTGCTTTTATAGATGTTCTTTTTTTTTTAATTTTAGCTTTTACTTTAGATACAGGGGATACATGTGTGGGATTGCTACATGGGTAATTGGACCCAGGTAGTAAGCATAATATCCAATAGGTAATTTTTCAGCCCATGCCCTCTCCCTTCCTCCCCATCTGGTAATCTGCAGTGTCTGCTATTCTCAAGTTCATGTCCATGTGTGCTCAGTGTTTAGCTTGCACTTATAAGTGAGAACATGTGGTATTTGGCTGTCTCTCCCTGCATCAATTTGCTTAGGATTATGGCCTCTAGCTCCATCTATGTTGCTGCAAAGGATATGATTTCATTACTTTTTATGACTGCACAGTATTTCATAGTGTGTATGTACCTCATGTTTTAAAATCTAGTCTACCATTTCCAGCTATGTTCTTCATCTTTCTACCATTCACATCCTAGTGTGTGTAACCAATAAATTAGTATTCTTTTTTTTTTTTTTGAGAGGGGGTCTCATTCTGTCACCCAGTTTGGATTGCAGTGGTGCAGTCTTGGCTTACTGTAACCTCCACCTCTGAGTTCAAGTGATTCTCCTGCTTCAGCCTTCCAAGTAGCCGGGATTATGGGCATGCACCACCACACCCAGCCAATTTTTGTATTTTTATTAGAGATGAGGTTTCTCATTGTTAGCCAGGCTGGTCTCAAACTCCTGACCCCAGGCGATCCACCCGCTTTGGCCACCCAAAGTGCTGGGATTACAGGCTGGAATTACACCACTATTTTTCATGGCATTTTAGCAGTTAAAAACTGAATGCTCTAAAGTCAGGAGTGGCATGGGCACAGGTGAAAGGTGAAAGTTTTATCTTTTTCTATTTCTATGATGAAATCAATTGGGTTAACAAGAGCATTCTTCTAAGCAGCTAGAGATCGTGCTGGTCTCATCCAGCCATCACCCAGATGGCAATACAATCAGTGAAAGGCAGATAATGGTATCTGTTTTTGCAGACTTTATGTTCACACCAGTGTCACTCACCTTAACCTGGACTCTTCTCATCAGCCTGGTATTTCCTCACTTTCCTCTTTCTACCCTTTTCAAGTTGTATCTGTGCCTTGAAATGATGTACCCAATACTTCGTATTATCTTCGTGTTTATTAATAGGCTCATTTTCCAGAACTAATATTGGGGCATCTTAAGGACATTCTACATAGCACATGAGCAGCTTACAACATAATTCTGTCTAGTTGGGACATACGTCATTTAGCCAAGCACATATTAGTTTCGTAGTAATTTCTAGGAAAAAAAAATGTGGAGGAAATATGTGGTTTTCGTTATACTTGCAATGTTACTATATTACTGCTTTTTTTAAAGTTTTGATTTCAATAAATACCTAATATATATTTTCAGATGCCGAAGGACATACAATGATGAACAGAAACTTAGCTCGTCCTCAAAATCAGATATGTATTATTGGTGATGCTGGACTCCACCCACTCATAGATGTTTTTCATTATTGTGAAGTGTTATATTTTTGAAAAAGAGAGCTGGGCCAGGCACAGTGGCTCACACCTGTAATCCCAGCACTTTGGGAGACCGAGGCAGGCAGATCATGAGGTCAGGAGTTCAAGACCAGCCTGACCAACATGGTGAAACCCTGTCTCTACTAAAAATACAAAAATTAGCCAGGAGTGGTGGCGTGTGCCTGTAATTCCAGCTACTTGAGAGGCTGAGGCAGGGGAATTGCCTGAACCTGGGAGGTGGAGGTTGCAGTGAGCCCAGATGGCAGCACTGCACTCCAGCCCAGGCAACAGAGAAAGATTCTGTCAAAAAAAAAAAAAAAAAAAAAAAAGCTAAGGAAATAGACATTGTCCCTATGATTAGATATGTATGGATGACTAGATCATGTAAAACAAAAATTGCATAAATGCTTAAAGAGTGGCTCTTAGTGTAAATGCTAGAAGGCACCCACTTAGTTATTATTTCTTCTATGTGATGCCTACGTGTACATTGGTTCATATGACTTCAAAAAGTCTATGAAGATACTTTTTTTTTTTTTTGAGAGAGAGAGAGAGAGAGTCTCACTCTGTCTCCCAAGCTGGGGTGCAGTGGCACAATCTCGGCTCACTTCAACCTCTGCCTCCCAGGTTCAAGTGGTTCTCCTGCCTCAGCCTCCTGAGTAGCTGGGATTACAGGTATGTACCACCATAACCAGCTAATTTTTTATTTTTAATAGAGACAGGGTTTCACCATGTTGGCCAGGCAGGTCTCGAACTCCTAACCTCAGGTGACCCACCCGCCTTGGCCTCCCAAAGTGCTGGGATTACAAGCATGAGCTTCTGTGCCCGGCTGAAGATACTATAAACATCTTGATTTTTTAATGAGTCAGAAACTGAGAAAGGGAAAAAATTACTTGCTGAAGACTGCATGCCCCAAGTTTATACCCATTAAACTACACTGCCTCTTTGTGAAAGTACGTTTTAAAAAATTCTCACTGCTGTGCAGCAACTCAACTTTAAGTCTTAAATGTAGTTATCTTTATATCTTGAGCAGGACATATATGTTAAGCTGCTGAGGATACTCCTTAACAGGAGGCCATTGGGCGGGTGTCTGCCAGACAATCCTCCTAGTTGTTTCTCTAATGCAGAGCTTCAGGTCATCTCTTCCTTTTTCATCTTCTAGCCTGCCCTGGCCAAGTACCTATGAATCAACCGGCAGGGCGAGGGGTGTGATTGGTGGGCTATAGGGTAGAATTAAGCAGAATATCAAAAATTTTAGCCAATAACATTGAACCTCAAAGAGGAAAGTATTGCTGAGTTCTGATACATGCAAGACAAGCGAAAGACCTCCTCAGCTCCATTGTTCTGCATCAGCACAATATGTCCTAGTGAGAAGGAAAGACGTAGCAAAACTAAAAATGACCCACTTTTCAAGAGCGATGTCTTTTCACCCAAACTTGTGAACTGCTTGCCGATTGTCAGGAGTAACACTGTTTTGTACATTTGCATTAAAAGAAATTATATCACTGTTGAAGAGCTGATCAGAAAAAAAGGGTATAGGAAAAAGGAAATGTTAAAATAAGGTGTAAAATCCAGCCCAGTTTATATCTGGAGTTTAGAGGCAGTCTAACAAAACGAATGTTCCATTTACTAATCACATTTGCCATTTATTCAAAACAAACATGGCTTGAGAGAGGATTAAATAAACATCCAAAAACTGTCGTTCTTGAAACCTTTGGATAGAACATTGAGTTGCATTCCTACAGGAGAAGTGCCAAGTGAGTGAGCCTAGTCCAAGTTTGTTTAGAAAGCCTTATTTGGGAGAACCATGGAAGTGTGAACTTGATCATGTGAAAAGCCCAGGACTGTTCAGCCTTCTGTGGTAGTTCTATGAGTTCTAATAGCAGACTATTAATAGGGAGTCAAGTAAAAATATCCTTCCTTCCCCTCCCTCCTTCCCTTCCCTTCCCTTTCTCTTCCCTTTCCCTTTCCCTTCCCTTCCCTTCCTTTTCCCTTCTCTTCCCCTTCCCCTTCCCCGTCTCCTTCCTTCCTTCCTTCCTTCCTTCCTTCCTTCCTTCCTTCCTTCCTTCCTTCTTTCCTTCTCTTTCTCTCTTCTTTAGTGTTCTGAGAAGAATCTACAGTGACTCCACAGATAAGGATTCAAATATTTTCCTTCCTTCCTTCCTTCCTTCCTTCCTTCCTTCCTTCCTTCCTTCCTTCCTTCTTTCCTTTTTAACCACATGATTTCTATTTCCTTTAGCAAGATGTTATCATGTGAGGGAAGTCTTAGGTTTCTATATTCCTTTATTCTTAGTGTTAGCATTTCCTATTAAAGACAGTTGTCCAGTTTTCTATTTTAAGGGTTAACTAATTTCAAAGTCGTAAAAAAGCCCTAGAAATTAAGACATAACTTTGTCAATAATCTTCTAGAACATAATAGCTACCCTAAAATATTTGTTCAATGATGGGAAATTCATTGATATTTAGACCTTCAGAGATGAGATAAATATGTTGCCTTTGCTTTTCAAAGATGCCATCTTGCCCGTTCATGAGAAAACTAAGACCCACAGAATGACTACCCAAGGCCTCACAGTATAATTAGGACTTTAAAAAAAATTCATAAAACCTCTGGTATTGGGATATTTAAGAGAATTTTATGTGTACATTGATAGATACTTTATCACTGTCTTTGATAAAATAACAGTAAAAACATTTTAATGGGACACATTTTTATAACCATTGTGAATTTGGTACTCAAAAACGAACTCATTGAGATGATGAGATAATGCATATTCATCCCTTTTACAGATGATGAAACATTTTGGAGAAGGCAAGTCAGGTTTCCAATTTTTCATTCTATGTAGATCATTGAATCTTTGTCCCTTATATACAAAATCAACAATATGAAATGCGTGGAACTTGAAATGATAGTTTCCAAATTTTCTGTCTAGAGAATGCCCATTTCCAGTTGCTTAACATTTAGATTGATAAATATGAAATTCATTAAACAGGAAACTATTTAATGAATAAAAGACCTGGGCTGATATTTAGGTATTACTTAGTATTCCATCCAAGAAGTGTCTGCGACAGTGACTTCATAGATGATAAGGTTGCACATATTTCAGAAGCCAAACAAATGTTGTGATTAAATGATTCAAGTCTGTTAACCATTTGGCAGTTACGATGTAAATGGCTGTTAAATGGAAAGCATTTGTGAAAACGTATGTGCAAAAAGTAAGGATTTATAACAAAACAGAATGGGACTTACCTATTTTAGTTAATACTCTCAATAATGAGCAGTGAGATTGATTTATAAGTATGTGTGTGTGTATGTGTTAAGATATATTCACATTTTATGAGACCTGAAGCTTTGAAGCTTATCACTTTGGGAAGAACTTCTTTATGCATAAAAGTATTATATTGTTTTGGTAGGACAGCTATAGCAAAATACAGTCAGCCCTTCATATTCGAGTATTCAATTATTCTGCATTCAGAATTCAACCAACTGCCAATGGAAAGTATTTGTAAAAAATAACAAGTAACAATACAATAATAGAAAATACTACAAGTTTCAAAATACAATATAACAACTATTTACATAGCATTTAGATTGTATTAGGTATTTTAACTAATCTAGAGATGATTTAAACTATGTAAGGGGATATGTGTAGGTTATGTACAAATAGCATACCATATATATAAGGGACTTGAGCATCCGTAGATTTTGGCATCTGCATGGAGTCCTAGAACTGATCCCTTGCAGATATGAAGGGACAACTGTACCACAAACTGAGTGACCTGAACTACAGATGTCTTTTTCCTCCCAATTCTAGAGGCTAGAAGTCTGAGATCAAAGTACTGACAGGGTTGCTTTCCTCTAAGAGCTTTCTCCTTGGATAGAAATGGCCAACTTCTCTCTGTGTCCTCACATGGTCTTTCCTCTGCTTGTCTGTGTCCTAGTCCCTCTTTTTATAAGGACATCTCCAGTCATATTGGATTAAGGTCTACCCTGGTGCTCTCATTTTAACTTAATGGCCTCTTTAAAGGCCCTTTCTCCAAATGTAGTCACAATCTGAGATATTAGGGGTTAGGACTGCAACATATTAATTTGAAGGGAGACGTGATTCAGCTCATAACAATTATGTAGGCAAATGAATATTTATTTTAAATGACAGAAGCGAATGCAACATGTTATAAATTAATGAAAGCTATGAAATACCTCAAAAAATCACAAAAATCTTGAAAACTAACATTCTTATGAATTAAATTCCTGATTGCTTTTTCTTACATCTTGTAGCAGCATATTCATTGATTACCTAACTGTACAACCTAATTTAATAATACTTTCTACAGAGAGAATACAAAGATGACTTCATGCTGAGAGTTTTTTCTACCAGACCTGACTTACAACATGTCCTTAAGGGAATGATAAGCATGGAAATGAAAGACTGTTTCCTACTACTACAAGAACACATTTAAGTACATAGCCTGCCAACACTATAAAGCAACTATACAGTCAAGTCTACGTAAGAACCAGGTAACAACATAATGGCAAGATCAAATGCTTATATATTAGTATCAATCTTGAATTTATGTGGGCTAAATGCCCCACTTAAAAGATACAGAGTGGCAAACTGGATGAAGGAGCAAGGCCCAACTCTATGCTGTCTTCCAGAGTCCCATCTCACATGCAGTGACACCTTTAGGCTCAAAGTAAAGGGATGAAGAAAGATCTGTCAAGCAAATGGAAAACAAAAAAGAATACAGATTGCTATTCTATTTCAGACAAAACAGACTGTAAACCAACAATGATTCAAACGGCCAAAAAAAGTTCATTACATAATGATAAAGGGTTCAATTCAACAAGAAGACTTCACAGTTCTAAGTATGTCTGCACCCAACAAGGGAGCACCCAGATTTATAAAACAAGTTATTAAAGAACTACAAAGGGACTTAAATAATCACACAATAATAGTGGGAGGCTTGAACACTCCACTGACATTTCTAGACAGATCACTAAAGCAGAAAACCAACGAAGATATGTGGTACCCAAACTCAACACTTGACCAAACGGACCTATGAGACATCTATAGAATATTTCACCCAAGAACAACAGAGGAAACATTCTTCTCATCTGCACGTGACACATACTCTAAGACTGACCACACACCCATTCATAAAGCAATTCTCAAAGAATTCAAAATAACTGACATCATACCAACCACATTCTCAGACCACAGTGCAATAAAAATATAATCAATACTAAGATCTCTCAAAACCATGCAATTACATGGAAATTAAACAACTTGTTCCTGAATGACTTTTGAGTAAAGAATGAAATTAAGGCAGAAATAAATACAATTCTTTGAAACTAATGAAAACAAAGACACAACATACCAGAGAACACAGCTAAAGCAGTATTAAGAAAAATGTTTGTAGAGACAAACACCTACATCTGTAAGTTAGAAAAATCTCAGCAACCTAACATCACACCTAGAGGAACTAGAAAAACAAGAACAAACTAATTCCAAAGTTGACAGAAGAAAAGAAATAATTAAAATCAGAGCTGAACCGAACAAAATCTGATGAAAACCATACAAAAGATCAATAAAACCAAAAGTTGGTTTGTTTTGAAAGAATAAATAAGATTGGCAGACTACTAGCTAGATTAATAAAGAAAAAAGAAACAGAACCAAATAAACACACACAGAAATGACAAAGGGTACATTACCACCAACCCCACAGCAATACAAAAACCCTCAGAGACTATTATGAAAAGCACTGCAGATACACATTAGAAAACCTAGAAGAAATGAATAAATTCCTGGAAACATAAAACCTCACAAGATTGAAGCAGGAAGACATTAAAATCCTGAATACACCAATAATGAGTTCCAAAATTGAATCAGTTATAAAAAACCTACCAACCAGTAAAAGTTCTGGATAGACCAGATGGATTCCCAGCTGAATTCTACCAGATGTATAAAGAATTGCTGGTACCAATCATACTAAATAGTTTCCAAAAAATCGAGGAGGAGGAACTCCTCCCTCAATCATTCTATAACGCCAGCATCATTCTGATACCAAAACCTGACAGAGATACAACAACCAAAAGTGAAAACTTCAGGCCAATATCCTTGATGAACATAGACACAAAAATCTTCAACAAAATACTAGCAAGTTGAAGCCAGCAGCACATAAAAGAGCTAATTCAACTCAATGAAACAGGCTTTAGCCCTGGGTTGCAAAGTTGGTTCGCCATACACAAGTCAATGAATGTGATTCATCACATAAAAGAACTAAAGACAAAAACCACATGGTCATCTCAATAGATGCAGAAAAGGCTTTTGATAAAATTCAATATCCCTTCATGTTAAAAACCCTCAACAACTTGAAATTGAAGAAACATACTACTTCAAAATAATAAGAACCATCTGTGTCAAACCCTCAGCCTGCATCATACGGAACAGGCAAAAGCTGGAAGTACTCCCCTTGAGAACTGGAACAAGACAAGGATGCCCACTCCCACCACTCCTATTCAATATAGTACTGGAAATTCTAGAGCTCCAAATAGAGAGAGAGAAAGTCAAACTATTTCTGCTTACAGATGATGTCATGGTATACCTAGAAAACCCCATAGACTCTTCCCAAAAGCTCCTTGATCTGATAAACAACTTCAGCAAAGTTCTAGATAGAAAATCAGTGCACAAAATTCAGTAGCCTTTCTATACACCAATAATGTCCAAACTGAGACCCAAATCAGGAACACAATCCCATTCACAGTAGCCACAGAAAGAATAAAATACCTAACAATACAGCTAACCAGGGAGGTGAAAGATCTCTATAATGAGAATTATAAAACACAGCTGAAAGAAATCAGAGATGAAACAAAGATATGGAAAAACATTTCATGTTCATGGATAAGAAAAAACATCCATATTATTAAAATGTTGGGCAATCACACTGGCCAAAGCAATTTATAGACTCAGTGGTATTCCTGTCAAACTACCAATATTATCTTTCACAGAATTTTTTAAAAAAACTATTCTAAAATTTATATGGAACCACATAGAACCCAGATAGGCAAAGCAATGCTAAGCAGAAAGGACAAAGCCAGAGTCATCACAGTACCTGACTTCAAATTAAACTGCAAGGCTGCAGTAACTAAAGCTTCATGGTACTGGTAGAAAAACAGACAGATAAACCAAAGAAAGAGGTTAGAGAACCTAGTAATCATGCTCCATACCTACAACCATTGATATTCAACACTTGTCAACTCAAGACTTACATGTAAGACCTAAAGCTATAAAAATCTTAGAAGAAAACCTAGGAAATTCTATTCTGGAAACACTATTCTACGCCTTGGCAAAAATGTCATATGAGGTCTCCAAAAGCAATTGCAACAAGAACAAAAATTGACAAGTGAGACCTCATTAAAGAGCTTCTGCAGCACAGCAAAAGAAACTATCAACAGATAGACAGACAGCCTATAGAATGGGAGAAAATATTTGCAAACTATGCATCTGACAAAAGTATGATATTGAGAATCTATGTGGAACTAAAATCAGCAAGCAAAAAACAACCCCATTTAAAAACGGGTAAAGGAAATGAACAGACGTTTCTAAAAGATGTACAATTAACCAACAAGTATATGAAAAAATGTTCAACATCACTAATCATTAGACAAATGCAAATCAAAAACACAGTGAGCTACCTTCTGACACCACTCAGAATGGCTGTTATTAAAAAGTCAAAATTAACAGATGTTGGCAAAGTTGTGGTGAAAAGGGAATGCTTGTACACTCCTGTTGGGAATGTAAATTGTTCATTCTCACTGTGGAAAGCAGTTTAGAGATTTCTCAAAGAATGTAAAATAGAACTACCATTTGACCTAGCAATCCCATTACTGGGTATATACCTAAAGGAATATGGTTGGTGCAAAAGTAATTGTGGTTTCTGCCAATGACAGAAATGCTCTTGTATGAAAAGACAAATGCACTTGTATGTTCATTGCAGCACTATTCACAATAGCAAAGACATGGGAATCAACCTAAATGTCTATTAGTAATAGACTTGGTAAAGAAAATGTGATATGTATGCAGCATGGAATACTATGCAGCCATGAAAAGAACGAGATCATGTATGTTGCAGGGACATGGATGGAGCTGGAGGCCATTATTCTTAGCAAACTAACATGAACAGAACACCTAGTACCACATGTTTTCACTTGTAAGTGGGAGCTAAACACTGAATACACATGGTCACCAAGAGGGGAACAATAGACACTAGGACATACTTGGTGTGGAGGCTAGGAGAAGGGTGAGGGTCGAAAAACTATCTATTGGGTACTGTGTTCACTCCCTGGGTGATTAAATAGTTTGTACACCAAACCCCTGGGACACACAATTTACTCATGTAACAAACCTGCACATGTATCCTCTGAAACGAAAATAAAAGTTGAAAAAGAAGCAAAATCATGTTTATACCTAGGAAAAAAATTATCTTTCTTCTAGCCCGACTGATAAACATTTTCTTTTATTATTATAGTTTTTAAAAGTTTGGAAAACTGCCTTTAATCTGCACAACTTTTACTAGTATTGTTTGAAATGTAAGATAATTATCAAATTGGGGACACTCCTATTAAGTTTCTTTTATTTGTGAGCTATTACAACACCCTTACTCTTACTGCAGGTTCATAGCTGATGAGTTCTATTTTGTGCAATTAGCATCAAAAAGAAAAATCAAGTCAGCAGTGCTTTTATAATTGTTTTTAGTGCTTTAGTAAGCACATTCCTAAAGAGGAAGTATCTCCATTTGCATCATTGAAAACCGAGTAGTACTCCACATGTATGCTTTTACACATCTGAGTATCGGTTGAATTTCCAGCAGACTAAACTTCTGTCTCTATGCATTTTACTCCTGTTTCTCTCCTCTACCAGTCTAATTTCCATGCTAGGTGTTGTATGACACATTAATGACATGTGACTTCTGGTCCCACAAATCTATGTCACAAGGCTAGGACAGGAATGGACCCAGGGACACTGAAGCATTCCAGGAACTCATTCCTACACAATGACGACGGGTAATGACTTAAGCGCACACCATAGTGACTGCAGACCGTATAAATATATCCCATGGCACTCAGCTAAATGTCTCCCTGACTCAGCCGTTGTTAACCAATCTCAAAGGTCACATGATGATTCTAACATTTCCCTACGTGAGCGTATACAGAAAACAGTCAAAGTGGAAGAACCATAGTAAACATACAACTTGGGCCCCTAGTAGGGGCCACTGTACATGAGGGCTCTTGAAGCTTCATTTTCTTCCTCGTCAACGCGTGTTTATTTAAAAGTATTTCTTTTACTCTGGATACTGCCTCAGAAATAGTTATTCCTTTCCTTTTTTTCCTCCCTCTCTCCTTACTTCTGTCTTTTCCTCAAACATTTATTTAGTGTGTACTATATTCTAGACCCCATGTTGAGGGATAAGATATATACGCTGATGTCTACAGCACTCGGTAGAAAGTAATGTGTAACCTAAGTGGTTACAAATAAAATCTACTAGCTATCCTGGTGATTTAAAGGTCACCTTCAACTGAATGTTCAGGAAAACCTTTATGAGGAAGTAGCATTTGATCTAACCTATAGAACCAGTAGGACAGGGCCTGGGGAAACTGGGACATGGAAAGGCATTCCAGTGCATTCCAGTGCACTGGTGCTGCACATGGTGGGGGTTCTACCACGTATAGGCTCTATCTATAAGTTTTTTGTTGTTGTTATTTGGCGTGGGTAATGGCCTAGCAAATGTACTAAAAGAAAACCTGGTTTTGTGGCCACCTCAGTTCCTTTGGAGAATGTCCTCTCACAGCTCAAGGCTGAGAACATCCAATCACATTTCTGTTCTGGAACCCCTTAAGTCATTTCTGTGACAACATCTGAAAGAATTAAGCTCTATCCAATTCACCAGAAAAGGGCTTACGTCAACTGTTTCCCTAAGACTACATTTCAATACTAACACCTATGGACAAGTGGAGGGTATTCTTCAGTGACATTTGGTAGTTCTTTTGTAGGGCCCCTTTTGGCTTCCTCCATTTCTCTCTTGCTAGCCCTCAACTCTACCCCACACTTGTTTTCATTGTCTTTTTTCTCACCTCCATTTGCTCCTTATTTGTTTATTCTGGTGACTCTTCTCTCTTTCATAGATGACATGGAAGCATGACCCTCTTTCTGAACTTTCCTTGGCCCAGAGGGAGAAAAGTCTAACATACTATCTTATTTATGCAATCTGAGGAAAGTTGTTGGCCAACCGTCACCCAGCGTGACCTAGTGACAGAACCAATAGAGATATTTGAGTATTCAGTCTTTGAATGATTCTTCCAAGTCATATAGATCTGTTGATTACTTCGATCTTGAACAAAATATGTTGTCACCATCATACTGGACTCTGAGCCACTTGAGAACAGGGAACTGTGTAGTGAAATTCACCACATATGCTGGTAGTACACAGGCATCAACCGGTCTAAACAGAACCCAGCCTGGACACCTCCCACATCACTGCTAAGACACCGTTCTTTACACAGACCATGTAAATGCTGTTGTGTTGATTTCGCCAAGGCTTCTATCACTCTTCTTGCTGTAATTTGAGAAGCAAAAGCATTGATAACCAGTTACTTACATAACTGGTATTGTAAACCTTACTGGTGTCAGACAGCATTCCTATGAGCACTATTAGCATACCTCTCTGATGAGAATGGCTGTGAACTACATTATTTGGAGTAACAATAAGAAAGACTATACAAATCCTGGTCCGCTGTTTACAGCGAATGAACACTCTCATCTTTTCTTCCCACAGTGATTTTTTTCCAGATAACGTATTCTAATGGCATGAGTATATTAAAATAAAATCAGATAGGGTGAGGAGGGGCATGCTAACAAAAATAATCTGTCACTCTTGCCAAATGGAGGTAATACAGTCACAATATTTACAAGTAAAATGGCAGGGATATAACTGAAAGTACATCTATCTATCATCTATATATCATTCATATCATTCTTCAAGCTGTTATCACAGGTCCATCTTTGACTGATGCCTCTTACGTTGTATAATGTACTATAGAGTTATTCCTTTTTACTCTTTTGCTCATGGAAATAATTTGAAGGCTTTTAACTTTCTGATCTCGTTTTTCGCTTTGTTCCAGACATGGCTTACTCTCTGTCATGGAACTATCAGATAAAATGCATAGTTTGATTAGTCCAAAACTGTACTACCATCAGTCTGTCAGTCAACACAAGATATATTTTAAAGGGATCTATACAAAAGTCTGCATGAATATGTTCCATATAAAGAGTAGTTACATAAACCTTAATATAAAAAAAATACTCGGAAGCACTTAGTGTCTCAGATTCTGGAATCAAAGCTCTCTTTCTTTTCGTTTCTTTTCTCAGTGATTCTAATGACTACTCCGATATTTTCTTTATCAAATTAACTTTAGCATTGGAGGGGAGTTTATATAGTATCTGGTTTAAAACCATTATTTTTCTCATTTTCTCTGCAGACATTTGTTGATCACTTACTATGTGCCAGGCCCTGTGATAGGAATGGAGGTAGAGAAGACACAATCCCTTGCCCTCAAAGGTATCAGTGACAGAAGAAATAGATGAAGAGAATGAGGCCTGGAGTCATTTGCTCATGGTCCTACGGGCACAGAGCAGGGGTCCCCAGCCCCCGGGCCATGAACCTCTACCAGTCCATGATCTGTTAGGAACCAGGCTGCACAGCAGGTGGTGAGTGGCAGGCAAGTGGGTGAAGCTTCATCTGTATTTACAGCCACTCCCCATTACTCGCATTATGGCCTGAATTTCACCTCCTGTCAGATTACAGCAGCATTGGATTCTCATAGGAGCGTGAATCCTATTGCGAACTGCGCATGTGAGGGATCTAGTTTGCGTGCTCTTTATGAGAATCTAATGCCTGATGATCTGTCTCTGTCTCCCATCACCCCCAGATGGGACCATCTTGTTTTAGGAAAACAAGCTCAGAGCTCCCACTGATTCCACATGATGGTGAGTTGTATAATTACTTCATTATATATTACAGTGTAATAGTGATAGAAATAACATGCACAATAAATGTAAACTACTTGAATCAACCCGAAACTATCCCCATGCCCCAATCTGTGGAAAAATTGTCTTCCACAAAACTGGTCCCTGATGCTAAAAAGGTTGGGGATCACTGGCGTAGAAGATAGAATAGGGACCAGAAAGAGATTGTGCAGCTCTCCTGCTCGATCTGGCTCTTGTCAACCACTCCATCTCCCTAACGTAGGACATGGCAGAAGAGTTTCAACTAGAGTAAAATAATTCTTGTTTTGAGTTGCAAACTTTATGGGCTCCATGTTTAAGTTATATTATTAAAATATGTTTTATGTGTTTGACATTAATCTCATAGACGTTTAGGAGAACGATTAGATTTCTGATGCCTCTGGGCTTTCAGAAGTCTCTAACTCACATGCTGCGTAGTTTGAAAGGTTCTATTTTGTGATAGTGCTTCTTGGGCATCGGTGGGGACGGTTTAGAAAGCTTGTCATTGCATCTAGATAAATACTGAGTTTGGATATGTTTCTAAGTTCCTTTCATTTGAACTGTGGAGCATAAATCTCACTAGACAGCTTGTTCTCAAGAGGTTACCTGTATGTTTGGTTCTAGTCTCTCCACAAATATTGTGAGAACAGCCTTATTCAGATTATTTTGACATGCTCAGACAAGGCATTCTGAACCACGTGAGAACTGAACCTGTGTGTGCAAGGGAAATACCCACAATACTGCTGAGCCTCTAAGAGGCTCCATTCCTCGCGTTTTGAGCAATGGAAATTGTCTCAAAAAATCAGCATCTCAGCTAACATTCCTAATGTATCAGAATCTAGAAGTTCTGGTTTTGGAATTTGATATAGTGAGAAATCAGAGGATGTCCTGGGGTGTGGGAGAATGATGTGTTCTTTAGAGTTTAAATAAAGTGAGTTTGTTCCTTAACTTAGCACTTCCCCAGTGGCACAATAAGTACTCAGTAAATGTTTATGGAAGTGAATTCCAATTCCTGATTTGAATTTAGTGTTGGAGAAATTCCAGTGACCGGGCTGATAAAAAATGGTATTAAATTACTGGAAAAAGGGCTATGTCGAGAAGCTGCTTGCAAGTAATCAACTCTCTGTGTTAGAGTCACCTGTTTCACCCAGTGTCCAGCCTAGATCTTTGAAATGGAAATTGAAGGATGGTATTCAGATTAAGAAACAGATCCCTAATGATATCCCAGAAAAGTCACCTCAATTTATGAAAATCCAACCTATGCAATATGGGTATCTCTTTTATAATAGAAGTAATTTATATGGGGTACTCTTCCCATAGCAAGAGTCTCATTGCCTTATCATATATCTCTTTTGGAAAATTCTTTTTTTTTTTTTAAACTTCAATAGATCAGAATGATAGTAACTGGCTGCTGAAGAAAAAGCTCTGACCTCAAGCCAAAGAGCAGTCTGTCTACATGTCTATACCATGGCAGTGATTATTGATAACACAACTGATTATTGTAATCACAACTTCCCATACAGAAATTACTATTTGTATTATTCTCCAAAACATAAGGTCAAATGCCATAATGTGTTCTTTTAGAAACAGTAGAACATACTGTTAAAATGATGTGAGTGCACACTCACTCTCATTCTAGTGTATTCTAAACAAGAATCTGAGATGAATGTTCCAAATCTCCCCAGTCGCAAGGGAGGAGGGTACATTTGCAGTGGATTTTTCTCAGTAGGTTAAATCTAAAGAAGTAATTAAGGCTCCACATTTCTGATTTGCAGGAAACAGTGTTATGCATTTCCCTTGGATGAAAATAAGTAAAGAGGATAAAGGAAGACTCTCAAATTGCAGTCTGTGTGACCTGTTTTTGAATAAACATCATCATATTCCACAGTCAATTATCTCCAAAGTACAGTGTGTTCTCCAGCCAGAGCGAGAGACTGAGAGGAAGAATGTTGGTTAGAAGTGGTTAGAGAAGAGGACACATGCATTCAAGTGTACATCGTTCTATTGTCCTCTGAAAAATTTTATACGATTTGGGAGGCGGTAGTGGGGAGGATTATACGGTATTTTTAGGTGATTTCATAAATATCGAATTACAGTCATCAGTAAGAGAGACAAGCACAGGAAAACAAAATGAGGTATGTTATGTTCAGCACTGTAATAAGGCTCCTAATACCAAAGGAAAAACAAGTCAGTAGTTACAACTGTTGAATAGAAGTGGTCTAATCGGAGCAGCAGGATGCGTATCCCATTTTATTATGCCTTTGTTATATGTTTTGCAAGACTCTTTGGCTTGCCATTAAAATAATTTTGTGCAGCAGCGCTGTGAGGACTCAGAATCCAGGAGCATAACTATTATTTTCTTTTCTTCTTTTTTTTTCTTTTTGAGGTAAAGTTGGCAGCAAAGGAAGGTTTCAGATGGACCAAGTACAGACACAACACTTCTGTTAATTCACATGGGGACTAGGCAGCCTCCCACAATGGCTGTGACATTCAGCCTGTTCTGATAGAAACTCCCTTCTTTCTGTGTGGCCTGGGATTTGAATCTGGAGGTCTTTGATCCTTAGCCTCTCCCGTGGCTGGTTGCTGGATGGAATGGACCTGATCTTTCATTTTCCAAAGAAGGCCTATTACTATCAGAAGCAAACCGCATCCTTGCTTTTATAGCAGTTACTGTTGATAATTATTGGTGATGCTGACATCTGCCCATGCTTACTTCATATTCATGAGCCTGAAGTAGTATTTTTTTTTAAGCTAGCTTACCCAATTTTGGGGAATAGAGTATTTCCTCCAATGTTAAACCCTGAGGTTTATTTCAGAAAACCAGTAGTCAAGTACCCTTCTTCTCATTGAGCTAAGAAATCCTCATAAATTATTTATTTCCCATTTTAGACATTGGACAGTGACTCAGTGTGTCCTGGAAATATTATCACTGTATTAATTTTCTCATGTGGCTCAGCATAATGTTAGAGAAATGGGCAGTTACAGGTCCAGACACTATAAAGATGGAGCTAAATATTCTTCTAAAAATAGGATGTTTGGTTAACGTTTAGTAGTCAACAACTTTCCTGAAGCCACACACAGTGCCGGACTAAGAAATGAAATAAATGTCCCCATACAGTATTCGGTGAATTCTCCCTTTAGGAGATTAAGCTTTTAATGTTAAAGACTCAGAGTGTTTTAGCTTTATCCCTGAGACTTATTATGTGACACGATGACATCTTTAACTCAAGAGGTCAACAATTGGGATAAAATGCCATGCTTGTGGGTGATGGATGCCATAAAAGTAACCTGATAATCGGCCGGGAGTGGTGGTTCACACTTCTAATCCCAGCACTTTGGGAGGCCGAGGCAGGCGGATCACCTGAGGTCGAGAGTTTGAGACCAGCCTGACCAACACAGAGAAACGCTGTCTCTACTAAAAATACGAAATTAGCTAGGTGTGGTGGCGCATGCCCGTAATCCCAACTCTCGGGAAGCTGACGCAGGAGAATTGCTTGAACCCAGGAGGTAGAGGTTGAGGTAAGCTGAGATCACGCCGTTGCACTCTAGCCTGGGCAACAAGAGCAAAACTCCATCTCAGAAAAAAAATAATAATAAAATAACCCGATAATTGAGTTTTAGTTATAAAGGTGCCAAAATGCTAAAAGAACTTACAGTTTCTGACCACTGAAATATTTTGCTCTAGCCTGGGTATAAGAAGTGAGTTTGAGACTAGGAATGAATGAGAGGAAACTTTTGATTCTTACTACATACATTCCTTTCAGAATTATGAATGTTTAGAGCTAGAAATTGAACATTCATTATTCTAGCCCAGACATTTTACAGAGGAGAAAGTCAAAGTTTCAGAGATTGAAGTTGTACCCAGGGCCCCGCAGCTAGGTTGCAGCAAATATTAGGCGAACTTACTTCACTTAATTTGGTGCATTTTTATTCTTCTATTTATAGACGAGTAGAATGTGCTGAGACCAGTGCATTTTAAACTCCAAGACGGTCACTTCTTCATTTTTCTTAGCCTTTTAGATTCAATTAAATAAGTCATGCACCTAAAGATTCATCAGCTGGGAATATTGTCACCACTGAATAACAGGAGAGATAATATTGCATTGCTGAAGACATACTATAAAAATCTGAGAATGAGCATGTGTGAAGCTCTCTGATACTCTTACAAGAAATGAAGTATAAGTAGTTGTGGATTCCTTCCAATAAAACACAATTTTTCTGAACGCCTTTTTAGATAGCGTATACGCAACCTAGGAGTATAGATGTGATGTCTCGTGTCCTGTACTCAGGCAGGTTAGGATTCTAGCAGACCATGGGCCACCCCTGAGCCATCGCTTTAAAATACTCCATATTTCAGTAGCTTGTATGTTCTAGGATTTCTGTTTGGGAGTACAAAAAGCAATTAGATCGTTTTTCTTGAGTAACCTGAAGTCTATTGGGAAGAACCCAGTGGTAACCCAAATAACTATGACACAAGGTAGAAAATAGTACCAAGCTAGATAGAGATAAAATCTTTGATACTTAAAGGAAAACAGAATTACTCCTGACTGGGAATTTTAGAGGAATTTTCATGAACAAAGATCAGTAACATCATCCAATATCCATGAAATATTTAACTATAAGGCAGTTTTAGTACTGGGAAAGAAAAACTACATCATACCTACCAGTAAGAATCTCATGATCGTCATATTTTAATAAAAGATGAAGAGATAAGATCGTTTATTCTGTGTTCCAAAGAAATTCCTGGAGGAGAAGGGATCTGAGCTAGACTTTAATAAATAGAGAGGATTCGGTTAGAAGAACAATTTAGAGCATCCTGGTTTGAAAGAACAAAAGGATCTAAGGCAGTAGCCCTGGGAATGTACTTCACAAGTTCAGGATCAATGAGTATCCAGTTTAGCTAAAGCAAAGGATTCTAGTGAAAGAAGTAAACAAACGTTTGGTAGGATGAAATGGTTCCATCTTATGCAGAAGCTTAAATATTGATCCAAGAATTCTGAGCACCCTGGTGGACCTCAGGAGAACCCTGTGACTCTGAGCAAAGATAAAAATAAATTGATGTGGGAAATGATGTTCCTTTCAGATTAGAGAACCCCTGAATTAATCTCAAATTTGGAGGCCGCTTAGTAAAACATAAAAGTATATTTTCAACATTGCTGATATGTAATCTAAGAATGGTTCTCTCTCTTCCTGCCACTGAAATTCATCTATTATTTATTCCAAGCTTTAAAAAAAAAAGTTCTAAAATAAAATTGTGTGATTGAGCATTGCAAAAGAGTGGGTTTTTATCATGTGGAAGCCAAAATTTTTTATCAGAAAAGAAAAGAGAAGAATCTATGCTGAGGGAGATGGCCAGCTACTACATAGATTTATTAACCCAACATAAGGGTGACCAATTCTTCCAAACCTGGTATTTGTTGGAAGTATCTATTACAAGGTAGCTGTGACTTGGTGTGGGGTGCAGACAAGAGAGGGAACAGGAAGAAAGAGATTAGTATAAACTGTGAAATCAGGCAAAGCTGGACTCAAATTTTGTCTCTGTTTTCTAGTAACTATGAGTGACCTTGAGTTATTGAAGCTCTGTAAACTTCCACTTTCTTGTTTGCAAACTGGTATGATGGCATCTACATATAGAATTATAGTAAAGAGTAAATGAGAAATATATGTAAATACTTAGCCCCTTCTGGAAAATAGTATGTACTCAGTTGCTGGTTATTTTTATTATTATTATAATTACTATTTCCAGTGATGTGATGCTTATTACCTTCCAAAGCAAGTACTTTTATATTTGAATAAGTGAAAGCTCTTTCTCATTATTTATAAACCCTTGTCCTACTTCTCAGTGCTAGAACTTTTTTTTCCTTAATGGAAGGAAAGAAATAAGGAGGGGTTGGAGGGAGAGAGGAAAAGCACCTTTGTCTATATGCTTTCGTTAGGTATGTTGAAGACAATACTCATAAATCTCTTCAGTCTTCTCTCCACTTGGGTGGCCATCCTCAGTGCTTAAGCAATTCTTCATAAATATGATTTTCAGAACCATCTGAAACATCTGTATTCGGGGTCCTGTCCTCATCCCTATTCAGAAAGGTAAGGCTCAAAATCAGATGTTGTTATGTGAGGTGTGGTCTCATCCGTGGAGTGCAAGCTCACTTTTCATTAGGAGACAGATGCTCAGTAATACCTACAGTGTGGGAACATGGATCCCTTCTCTTTAATATCAGTTTTGCCAGTGCCCTCCTTTGTAACTCATAGTGGCTTCAGATAAACCTACTGAGCCCTTCTTTTCTTGTTCATAGGAAAATATTTGTAAAGGGATAGTGCATTTATAAGTAAATTTTTGTATGCTTCTTTTACCTTGAGAGGATTGTAAAGTTTGTCATGCCCTGATTGACAGATATCAGTTCAAAAAAAAAAGAAAAAGAAAATAAATTCCTAAAAGATCTAAAAGATTCCTTAAATAATTTATATCCGACAAATGAATGTGAATCTAAGCAAAATTTGCAGGAAAAATATGTTTATAATCATTAGGTAAAAGTAGAATTCTGACCTTATGTTTCTATTTTAAAACTTTGCCCACATATTCCAAGACTTGGCTTTCATTTTTCATAAATCTAAACAGAGAAATAAATGAAATCATGTCTAAAATTTCTTCCGATTTTGACATGGTTATATGTCCTCACCTGTAAAATGGAGAAAATATTTTTTCCTTTTATCAGGGTTGTTGTCAGGAAGAAATGATAGTATAGATATTGTGTGGCAACATGCTAGGGACAGATACTTTCATAGCATCATCCATTCACCCTAGGGTCCAAGTATCAACGTTTTCTTCTTTTTCCTTCAGGATTTATCCCTTGGTCAGGGAGTGACCAAAGGTGGTCAGTCAGAACCTCAGTTGGGCACCTGGAGCATAATATGATAAACAGAACTGTACCCAAAGTTCTGTTTACTGAGGCAGTCCTGGCTACTAGTGAATGATCAGGAACCCTATAAGCTAGCCCCTGGAAGAACAATAATGCTGATTTTATCTGTAAAATAACAAAGTACTATAAACTCAGTGGGTTCTCCCTGCAAATTTTTGAATGAGTGTAGGCCGAGTTTTTGTTACCTGTTTTACCAATGATGCAAGTGAGCCCCATAGCAGTCAGGTTGCCCACAGAGGTAAGGATGTGTACATAGGGTTACCCAGAGCAAACTGGTATTTTGTGGGGCACAACCTCAAAACCACTGATATCTTGCTACATTTTAGTACAGAAAGCTCCTATGTGCCACAGATTTGGAACACTACCAGATCTTAAATGTTCCTTAGAAATCACCTCAACTGATGCCCCCCATTTGGCAGAAAGCCAAAGTTTCTCAGCTGGGAACGAAACAGAAGTTCCCTTTCTATCACGTGGTGCTGAAGCTCGGATGCATAAACCGAACAAATCATCAGGAAACTATAAAAGGAACAAACAAATACAGTCTCTGGAATCATTGCAACCTCAGTGCACATCTCATTGCCGCTTCCTGGCCATTGGTGTCTAGCTAGGTTCCCCTGCCTGAGCCTTACTGTGAATATGTGTCATGCAGAGTATTGCTGTTTATGAAGCTAGATAACATGCCAGTGCCTGGCCTACTTCTTGGCCCATAATAGGTATTCGACTAATGTTTACTTCTTTTCATCCACTCACCCTTCTTGTTAACTATTGGAACCCGTGTTTTGAACTGTTCACTTCTACTCCGGATTTCCCTGTGTAAGCTCACTTGCAGAAGAGAGTGGAGGTGAACACGTTACATTTCCCACCATCCAGCCCCGACCTGGTTCCACCCTGTGCAGGAGACTGCTGACTGTGGGATGCCAGCTGTGGTCCTCACACAGGGCTCACTGTATCAGGGGACCTGGCTTGATCTGGTAAAGAGCATCTGCTGCAGTGCCTGATGGAAAGTGCCTGCTTAATTGGGAGATAGGGCTTCATGAATGGATCTTTCATTAGTTAAAAAAAAAAAAAAAAAAAAATTTGCCTGCAAGGACTATAAACAGAAGACTTGATTCACTTGTTCCTTTTCTCTTGCCCTCTCTTGAGTTTTGTTTGACTTAGCGTGTTTATACCTCAGGACACAGCTGGTACTAATGCCTTTCCAAGGTCAAGAAACCTTTCCCTGCCATTCCCTATGGTCCCCTTTGTATACCTTCAAGAGACAATAAAGGAGGTGTGGATGTGAGACAGTGAGTGCATTTACATTAGTCCTGGTTATTATGGGGACCCCAGAACAAGCATCACTTCCACCCTGTCTGCATGGGTTTAAGAGAGTGCATCTGAGCACCTGAGCTTACCTCAAACACGTTCTTTCAAGAAGAGTCACTGCTGGTCATTTCCATAATATATCACAGCTGTCCTGACCTGATCCTTCTCTGCTCTATCTTGGCGACTTTAGCATATTTTTTCAAAAAGTGTTCCTCTTTCATAATTAAAGGTGAGGGAAGATTGGATGAAAAAAGCTATGGGATGTGGTCAGCACATAAGGCCTGTGGTCAAAGATGGGTCTTCAGTTAAATCATTTGGTCTTACTAAGCCTCAATGTTTTCATTTGTAAATCTGGAATAGTCATTAGACCTTTTTCACTCTGCTTGTTGTGAGTTTCAAACATGAGACTCAGTGAAAAAGAGCTTTTTGGGCCGGGCGCTGTGGCTCACGTCTCTAATCCCAGCACTTTGGGAGGCCGAGGTGGGCAGATCACGAGGTCAGGAGATCGAGACCATCCTGGCTAACACAGTGAAACCCCATCTCTACTAAAACTACAAAAAATTAGCCGGGCATGGTGGCGGGCGCCTGCAGTCCCAGATACTCGGGATGCTGAGGCAGGAGGATGGTGTGAACCTGGGAGTTGGAGCTTGCAGTGAGCCGAGATCGCACCACTGCACTGCAGCCTGGGTGACAGAGCAAGACTTCATCTCAAAAAAAAAAAAAGTACTTTTTGGACAATAGAACACTATATAAATAGGAGAATTTTAATTGAACCTTCCTGACGTTCCATGAATAAGTTGGTGCTCGGCTTATAGTAGTACTTTAGTTGACTTGAGTACATGATGTAGTTGACTTTTGATTAAACTTTATCTAAGTATTACTTAGAAAAAAATGAGCCATCGTGTGATTCTACAGTCTTTACAGGCTACATAGGGATGGTGAATTCTTTTCACCACCAGCAAAGGCTCCCAAAGGATCCGGCCTTATTCCCACTCCATGGATGAAGACCTTAGGCCTCTGGGAATCCATTGAGCTCACAGGTTTGCATAATGCCAAATCAGGATGGGAAGTTCGATCCTGCTTAGTGCTCATAACTGGCTTATGAGGTTTCCATTTCAAATAATGAATACTCATCAAGAAGGACTGGTGAGGAACCACGAGCTGTTCATGTATAATGCCTGCACTCAGGTCCCATCCAGACACCCAGATATCATCTTTGGTGCACTGCAGTAAGATCAGATCCCTGTCTCTGTCCTATTGGTCTCTCCTTCATTCATTCCTTTGTTTGCTCTCTCTTGCCTTCATACTTCTTGAATCACTTTCAGTATGGTACCCTTATTTTAAATAAATAGTACCCTCATTTGGGTATTTGTTTCCAGTATTTCTGAGGCTGGGGAATTTCTCCAGAGTTTAATGATGACTCTGGTGTTCAAGCACCAAGAAAATTTCCACTTGAGATGGATCTGGCACTGGAGGTTTATTTTTTCCCCTTTCTATTTTATTGTTGGCCAGTTTGGGCCAGCATGTTGCTAGGTTGTATTGGTTTCTTAGCTCTTGTAACCAAGCTAAGATGCACATGTCAAAAAATATTTTTTCTTCCTCTCTAAAAAGGTTTTTCCTCTTTTCTGTAATGCTTCAGGAAGGGAAAAGAGTGTTTGCTTGATTCTAATTCTGGCATATGAAGTGTTTGCTACAAAATGTTTTTATCACTGTGTTATCTTGTCAAAGTGCTATCGTCATTGTCATTTTCAGTTTAATAGCAGGAATGTTCTATTTTCACAAAGGATATTCTATATTTTAAGTAAACTCAACAAAGGAAATTTCGAATGCAAAAAAAAATTGATAGTGAGAAACTAATTAGTTTTTTTATTTCTCAAATCCCTACATTTAAAATAGCTTTAAGTTTCCAGTATGTCATGCTCTGACAGTAGCATTTGCAGGTAAAGGATGATGCTTAACTAGGATTATGGTTACATTGTAAATACTCAAGCCAAAGAAAAATATATCCTTGGACAAAGAGGTTGGGATGATTTGCCAGACTGGTCTCCTGGTTTTGGATGACGGATAAACATCCCTGCGATTTAATGCGCCTTTAGTTTCAGGAGTTGTATCCAGACTAGTCCTCATCTCAGCCTCACCAAAGGGGACTGGACTTAACCACAATAGAACTCAGAGCTCCTGCAGTGAAACCCAAGCCCTTTCCCTGTGGGAAGTGATAACTGCAGGTGAAACTTTCAGCTAGAGAAATACCATCTTGGTAATCCTGAAGTGATAGCACCTACATTCTTTTGCCAGGCATCCAAAATCCTTTATTCTTCAAATAGCTGTGAAGGTTTTTTTTTTATTATTATTATATAAAGCCTTTCAGTGAGTCATAGAAGAAATGCACTGGGGTCTGAGACAGAGAGAGAGAGATGAAACAACTATAATTCCTGAGTCAACTATGATTCCTGTCTTCAAGAGTCTCATGATTAAGAAATGGAGACAGATGCGGAAATAACTAATGCCAACTTCCTAAGCTAAATGTCATATGGAACAAGGTACCAAGAAGCACATAGAAGGCTTAGGTAAATTCTTCCTCAGGGAATTTGCCTCCGTTGTAGGTAATAATTATGAAGCTTCCACCTTGTCCTGTTTCTATGTCTCTGTCATTATTTAATATTTACAGCTACAGCTGTCTATCTGTCTATCCATTTGTCTGTCCTGAGTTCCTATCTAATGGTGTGTTGCAGATTAGGATAGCTTTCTCACTTGAAACACAGTCTGTCTGGTGCTGTGCATCCGTCCATCCATTCATTCTACAAACTGTTATGCCCTCTATATGACAAGCATTTTGCTATATCCTTACTACAGAATTCGATTAGGCACCAATATCTAATTTAATTATGGAGACAGAAACAGCTGAGAAAATGTTATCACTCCATAGATGGGTTAAAGAAAAAAAGCAGAGAGAATTTCTTGGAGGCAATGTCAGTATTATCATAAACTCAGGCAGTCCATGCTGAAAATGATTTTTTTTTGTGAGCCAGAATCCCTTGTGCTCCTCATTTATTCCCTGATTTACTGTGCGTTTATTCTGTATCAGATGATGTGCTAGCATAAAACAGGGACGTATCATCTTCTGATATCATGAGACATTGTTTCTAAACCTCTTTTCTTGGCAATTAGACCCTGCTCGTGCCCATCAGAGTAAAGGGTTGTGGACACTTGTTTCGCTGCTTGTTTTTCTCTGCTATCTTCTGTCTTTGTTGGTTGCATTCTAATGGACCTATACCAAGTGCTGTCAGAAGGTGAGAGACTAAAAATCAGATTGCCCAAGGATTTTCACAAATTTTAAGCATGGGGTTGCAATTTAAAATTGGTTGGCAAAGAAACAGGGCATTTGATTATTAGGATTTGACATTATCTGAGTGACTTGGAAATAGAAATAAAAGGGACTTGTATTATATGTCCAGAAAAAAAGTCCAGCAAACTATAATCCATAGGCAAAATCCAGTGCACCACTGTGTTTGTAAATAAAGTTTTACTGGAATTCAGTCATGCCCATTTGCTTATGTGTTGTCTATATCTGATTTCTGTCTACTTGGTAGCATTGAATAGTTTTGAGAAACCAAATGACCCACAAACTTTGCAATATTTACCGTCTCTTTATTGAAAAGGCTTGTCACTCTATAAAAGCGAATTAATCCTGAAGGAGAAGAAAAAAATTAGTGGCCCTAATCATATTTTTAAATTTATACAACAGGTAGTTTTGAAACTTTCAGTCAATTATGTAGAACAATTAAAAAGAAAAAAAAACAACTGGGCTAGATGATAGAAAAATTCCCTTTCAACTTGAACCAGTTTGTTCTGAGGATATTGTATGCTTCAGGAATTTCTGCCATGCGCTGGAATTTTCAGACATATATAATGCAGTCTGCCTTCCAGGAACCCTTAGTCTGTTAGTGGAGATGGACATACAAGGCAGCAAATACTCCTTTGTGTAACTCATGCTGTATCTGAGATAAGATAATGAGGCAGAGAAGAGTTGAAGAGTGGAGATGGCCTGGCTTTTTGGAATTATGGAAAGATATCATAAAAGAGTAGAAACTTAAACTATGTTTGAAAGCATGAAACCATGATAGATGGTCAAGGGTAGAAACAAACGTTTTATTTCTAGAAGGTTCAATTCTATCTTGAAATAGTTTGTTGTGTGTATCAGTCCGTTTTCACACTTGGAAATAGAAAACAAAGGGACTTGTATTATATGTCCAGAAAAAAAGTCCAGCAAACTATAATCCATAGGCAAAATCCAGCACACCACTGTGTTTGTAAATAAAGTTTTATTGGAAAGACATACCTGAGACTGGGCAATTTACAAAATAAGGAAGGTTTAATGGACTTAGGTTCCCCATGACTGGGGAGGCCTCACAGCCATGGCGGAAGGTGAAAAGCACGTCTCACATGGCAGCAGACAAGAGAAGAGAGCTTGTGCGGGAAAACTTCCAGTTTCAAAACCACTGGATCTCATGAGACTTATTCACTATCACGAGAACAGCACAGGAAAGGCCTGCTCCCATGATTCAGTTACCTCCCACCAAGTCCTTCCCACAACACATGGGAATTAAAGATGAGATTTGAATGAGGACACAGCCAAACCTGATCAGTGTGTTAATAATGGCACCACCATTTCTAAAGTATTATCCATTATCTTTTTGGTCTTTATAACAGAGGTTGGTTGTAATCATTATCTCCATTTTATTATTATTTCTTAAAAGGCTTCATCAAGTCAGTTAAATGACTTTTTCAGGGTTTCACTGCTTATAAATGGTAAAACTTACCTGACCCTACCTCTGACTCTAAAGCCACAGGATTGTTCCCTTAAATCAAACTTTCTGGCCTAAGTCTACAGATGTTCCCCAGAATTTCTAATTGATCTGAAATGCAAGAGAAAAGGGTCTTTGAATTTTCCTGCATTGGAGCAACCTGCCTTTTTCCAGACATTGCCAAGAGATTGTTTTTGCCCCTGACATTATTGTACATGCTGCCAGTGGAAGGAATAGTGATCTGGACTTCATATGCTTTCCCCGAACATGCATATGGCCCTTCTTATTAGATTGTCACAGGGCTCCCTTACTTTCAACTTTCCTTGGAGGTTTCTCTATTTTCTGTCCTCATTTTCTTTTCTTGTTTCTGATACCAGCCTATAGACCCTCTGTCACCAGTTGGGTTTCTTCATCACATGGTTTTCTCCTTCTCAGGTGGAATTTTGGCCAGAGGGAGGACAATCTGTTCAATTAAACAGATTCTATACAACAGATTCTGTAGAATGCAAAACAGAATTGATTCTGTAGAATGCAAAAGACCCTTTTCCCTGGCATTTCAGATCAATTCTAAATTCTGGGGAATATCTGTAGACTTAGGCCAGAAAGTTTGACTTAAGGGGACAGCCCTGGGGCTTTAGAGTCTGAAGTAGGGTCAGGTAAGTTTTACCGTTTATAAGCAGTGAAACCTTGAACAAGTCATTTAAGTGCCTTGATGAAGCCTTTTAAGGGATAATAATTAAACATCCCCTGGTGTTTGAGTAAAGAGATATCCCAAGTCCCACCATTTACCAGGTCCTGTTACTCACCATGCTGGTAACCATAGGTCTCCATCCCTTATGCTCACTCCTCTTACCACATCCTGTCTAGGAGCTACTTCTACTTCTGTATTTATGTGCTCAGTCTTCTTTCCAGATCCCTACCCCCGAATGTCTAAGCTCCCCACGCCTCAGCTTTCTGTCTTGGGTCGTGGAACCTCTAACACTGGTTTGGAAGTGTGTGTCTTTTTCCTCAGACAGCTGGAGCACAGACTGATTCGACTGCCAGTTCTTGCCTCAACAAGAGTGGTCTTGAGACAATAGGTTGAAGCTTTCATCACATGTTCTTTTAGCAAAAAAATAATAAAGCATAGAGGTTAAGAGATGGGCTCTGGAATCAGACTATGAAGATTCTGATCTTACTGCTTCAGTTATAAGCTCTGGATGTTGAGCACCTCTCTAATCTCCCCGAGCATCATCTACTGAAAGGGGATGTCATAGGACTTCCCTCATTGAGCTGTTGTAAGGATTAAATGAGCACATGGTAACTTTCCGGCTGTGTAAGTTTTTGTTATTACTTTTCCTTTGTACTTGAACTTGTCATACCATGTTTCTATTTTGGGTTCAGAAAATATGGTTAGCATAATTATAGGTTTAATAGAAATTTTGGATTAGCCTGTGAACCTAACACACAATTATAGCACTGTGTTTTTACGGAGAGAATGAATTCCTGAGTTCTAAACAGATGAGTTACAAAGAAATTATTGGACTGAAGTCATCCACATATAAGAGATGGTCCAGTTTGGAGTAGGAGACTGACTGTGAAAGATAATTGAAAGTCTGCAAAAATATTTTTTACTAAATGCACTGTCTTTTTGAGTTTGCATTCATAGGCATGTCTAACTCACCCACCCCAGTGTAACCAATCAACATCATATACAGCCTTCAGTTACTAAATTTATGAGGTAAATTCGTTTTCCTTCTTGGTTTTTGTTTCTTTGCATTTTGATATTTTTATTTCTTTGTTTATTAAATAAGAAATTAGAATCTCTGATCAGTAGATTGGTTAGGATCTGCTTATGAGTCTTAGATGCAAAACTGACAAATCTTTAATTGGTTGTGCTATTGTATCTGTTCTCAGGCTTGTTAGCTAAAGCTCAGTTAGTGATTTGCTACCACTGCCATTGCTTGGTGGTAGAATGGGGTAAAGGATTATCAAGCCAGCATCCCTTGTCCCCTGTGAGCTTAGTCTCAGTCAACGGATTGTCTTGTGTGCTTTATAAAATGCCCATGACCCTTAGTTTATACTTAGGAAATAGAAGTCACAAAGATTTCCTGAGGACCTCATCATTATGTGGAGCTAGGAAAAGTGCTGTGGTTTATAGTACTGTGGTTTATACAAAGGGAAATCCAATTGATTTGCACGAGTACACAAAACAAAATTAAGTAACATGAAGAGAAACGATGTTCTTTAGGAATTAAGAGGAGGTTCAGAAGGAAAATGGTGTTGACTGGATCTGGCCAACTGAGCCTGGACAATCAGTGACCTCGGGGAAAGGAGTGTTAAGAAGGGGACATTCCTGACAGAGGAAATAACATAAGTAGACAGGGAGGTAGAACATTCTGGAAGTTCAACCTGTCAGTGTTAGAATGCCTTAAAAATGGTGCATCATACGAATTTAGCCACATTTCACTTCAAGATTCTTACCTACTGTAGGGTGAAAATCAACAAAGCCCTTAAAATGCAGACAATTATTTCTCTCTGTGTTGCGTGTGTGTGCGCGCGCGTGTGTGTGTGTGTGTGTGTACACACATATACTCCACATATCTCCACAAATCAATGACAATACCAAATGGAGCAATTTTCCACAATTTTCTCCAAGTAACTGATGCTTAAGCACTGCACTCAGCAAAATGTTGAAGTCTGTCAATATTTCTACATCCTGCTGAGTTTCTGTGTGGCCCCCAGTAACTTACCCAATCTCCTCCTCTATAAGTAGAGATTGCAGATTCTGCTTCTGCAGATAAATTTCAGAGGACTCCAACCTGCAGTGTCTTTAGTGAGTCAGGAATTAGGAAGATAGCTTCAATTTGGTTATACCCAGCAGGAAGGAAACAATCCTAATCATACTAATACCGATAGAATACTGTAGTCCAGGACTTTGATGGAGTTCGACCAGCATCCTTTAGAAAGGAAAATTGCGTAAATTAAATAATTCATATGGAACAAACGTATATGTAATATGTGTGTAAAATAAAATGGCACTGGCTTTTAATCAGGTGAATACATATATATCATAGAGAAGTCAACTATGAACAGAAGATACAAAATGAACTGTTCTTTAGGCTCATGTTTTGTTTTGCAATAAAGGGCAGGATATTCTCTCTTCTTTTAGCCTCAACTGATCTGTTTGCATGTTCTAGTCACCTGAACTTTGATGTGCGTCTAAAGGAGGCCCCTGTTCTTCCATTAACTAGAAAATAAAAAAGTGCCCAGAAGAGAAGCTTCCATTTCTGGCAGCACATAGAAAAGAGCCCAGAGTTTGATCAATAAGTGGTATCAGGGTCAACATGAGGGAAAGGACATCAGAAAAAAAAAGTAGAATTATCCTGTTCACTTCAAGGAAGACACACAGCATAAGGTGGATTTTAGAAACAGATTAAGATAAAATTGGCAGACAGAATTAGGGAGATTGCTTAATCAATATCACTGTATAATGATGCTGGGTAGAAGATGCATGGAAGAAGCATGGATTATCTCAATGACTATTTTACTTTGAAGATAGTGTGATTATCACTCCTGGGGAGGCTGGAACATTACAGTGGGAATTTAGTCACCAAATGAGGCAGTTCTGTGAATTGAATAGATCACCATGGCGGTTGTTCCCAACCTTAAGTTTTCTTAAATTTTAGAAGTTCAATGAGTTCTTCTCCAAGGATCAAGGAGAGTATCTACTAGAAATCCACTACAGAGTAGAGAGAATTGGTCTATATGCAAGTTTATTTAAATTAAATAATCCTGATACCGTTTTGAACTTTTCAGTGAAAACCTACCATATGCTGCTCTTACGAGTGACTTCAGTGCTTCCTTATACAAAGTGCAAGCGGTGCTAATCTCACATTTAAAAAGCGCTTTGGGCTGGGCGCAGTGGCTCACAACTGTAATCCCAGCACTTTGGGAGGCCGAGGTGGGTGGATCACCTGAGGTCAGGAGTTCAAGACCAGCCTGGCCAACATGGCGAAACCCCGTCTCCACTAATAATGCAAAAAATGTAGTGGGGCATAGTGGCGCATGCCTGTAATCCCAGCTACTCAGGAGGCTGAGGCAGGAGAATTGCTTGAACCCGGGAGACAGAAGTTGCAGTGAGCCAAGATCGCGCCATTCCACTCCAGCCTGGGCAACAAGAGCGAAACTCAGTCTCCAAAACAAATTTTGATTTTAGAAAGAAGGCCTGTGCCCAAGTGCTCCCAGGTGCTGCCAGGCCTCAAAGGAAGGGTCCTGAAGACAAACCTGAGTGCCTCCTTCGACATGCTCTGCCTGCAAATATTGGCTGCCTTCAAGCTCACAGCCTGTGACAGCAAGTTGGTTTCATTTCTTAAAGTTGATCTTTAAAACCGTGAGGCAATCGCAAACTGTTTGAGATCCCAAATCAAAGAACAGATTGTGTAGACTCAAAAAAAGCAAACAAACAATTACATTTAAAAACAAAGTGTTGGAAAAAACCAGCAACAACCTTTTTGCTCACCTGCCAAGGCCTTGTGGCTAAGCTTCTGTTTTTGCCAAATTGTAGCAAATCACATCAGACAGTGTCCTTCTTGTCCTACTGACAGGTGACCCATTTCCTGGTGGTTAAATCTGGAGGGATTTGGGAGCTCTTGCTCTTAACATGACTTTCCCACTGACTGGATTTGTGATTGTAAACAAATCACACTCATTTCCTCCATTTGAAATGCAGGTTCTGTGAAGCCTCCTGGCTTGAAGAAATAATAGTGAATAATACCTAACATTGGCATTGTACAGCATGCCACTAAGGGCTGCACAATAGCTCTGTGAACTAGATGAGGAAACAGGATTAGAGAAGGGACCAGCTCACAATCACAGGACTAGTAAATTATGAAGTAAGAATTCAAGCTTTCCAGCATCTCTTGTTCTTTCTACTACATGATACCACTTCTAGCTAACCACTCATTCAATAGCTCTTGAAAAGGATATTCTGTTACCTCCTTTGAAGATAATATTTGATCCCTACTTTCTCACAGGGCTTTCCAAATAGAGTCCATGTTGGCCCATTTCTATGGAACATTTTGCTGGCCTTTAGGTATTTTATTAATTGCTGAATCGTTTAGGGGTTTTAAGTTGTCTAAGGAGACTATATCTGAATTCAATTATTTTTTTCCTCTTTCTCCTCCAGCATGCACGTAGTGATGTGTAAGTTTTCAAGAGCTGTCAAGGTGTATGTGTATATATATATACACACACACACACACACACACGTATATATATATCCAAAAGCAGATAGTACAAGATATTTACTACAGTTGTTTCATTTTGATATGGATAAAAAATATATTTAAAAAGGCAAAGAATTGTGTGACTGTCATTACAACTTTAATTTCAAAATTTTTGTCCTTATGTTATTTGCTATACTTGGCTTTCCTTGACATTATAAATCATTGATCACAGGCTGGTATAAATTTAGCATTACCAGTGGATTCTGCATATTTGATATGCTCTTTTTGTTTTGGTTTTGTCAGTTTGCTACTCATGAGTTTATCTTTGAACAGCTTCCCATGACTATGGGATTAGGTCTGTGCTTCGGAGCCTGATATCTATGGGCCTTTTTTTTCTTAGTCTTTCTAGTCTTTTTACCCAATATTTCTTCATGATATCCATAGCTTGTCCAACCCAAACAAAGAGCTAGTCTCCAAGCACACTAAGCTGTTACATTCATCCCTCTGCTTTTAATACAATTGTTTCTCTATAGAGAATGCCTTTAATAAATATGTAAGTTGGCTAAGCTCAAAAACACCACTTCTATGATAATACTGTCACAGATTCTGCCATTTGTAAATATGCATGCTCATAGTACTCTTATAGCATTGGTCCTCTCTTATAACATTATGAGAGTAGGTACTGTAAACTGAAAAGTAACACATAAAAATACATAATGGTGCAGCTCAGATATGTGTTATCTTAATATTCCTATTAACCTTAGAACTTTGTGACTGCGTTGGGGTTACTTGACATATTTGTTTATTGATCAACACAGTGACGATGATTAATGAGTAACCAGTATTCTTGTTATTGAAACATTTGAAGAAGTATTCCATATTTCTGAAGTTATTTTTTTATTTTATTTTATTTTATTTTATTGTTTTTGAGATGGAGTCTCACTCTGTTGCCCAGGCTGGAGTGCAACAGCATGATCTGAGCTCACTGCAACCTCTGCCTCCCGGGTTCAAGTGATTCTCCCTGCCTCAGCCTCCCAAGTAGATGGGATTACAGGCGCCTGCCACCACTCCCAGATAATTTTTTGTAGTTTTAGTAGAGATGGAGTTTCGGCATGTTGGCCAGGCTGGTCTCGAACTCCTGACCTCAGGCGATCTGCCCACCTTGGCCTCCCAACTGAAGTTATTTTTTATTTAAACTAACACGTGCGACTGGCTTAACAAACTAATAGGCCTAATGAGTCTAAAACAAATGATATCCGTTCCGTGCTTCTCCTCTCTCCACTCTCTCAGTCCTACTTCACAGAAGATACTCTTGGCTGCTTCTTCCTGGCATTTGCACAGCTTCATGTCTGAAACAGAAATGCATTTCTATCTTTGGAGGCATAAATCTTAGACGCTATCTGTGGATTAATAACACAAAAGACACAGATATGCCATTCATATAAATGTTTGACTGTTTAGAGCTTCCGACTCCGGGGAGGATTTACCCATCTCCCTCCAAAATTGAGAAAAGGGACCTTCACCGAACATTATCTTCAAGTCCTTGCAGTGTTCCAGAAGGTATGACAATCTGGTCCTTTGGCCGACTTCATTACTGACCTGCTGACCTGCTGTTTTAGGTTGATTATATTTGCCTTTGAGCCAAAAGAGTTTCTTGATGATCCTCCAGAGCCCCATTTCCACACAACACTTCGGTTTAAAAGCTGCAAGAATGGATTTAATGAAATAGTGATGGAGTGATTTGAAGATTTTTAATGTCTTTCAGGAAACACAAGGTGCTCTTAGTGACCACAGAGCTGGCAGCCTCCCCTGCATCTCAACTTTATGTTTCCAGATATAGTCTAGATGCTTAGTAAGTGTTAACAAATAACAGTGCATCTTGATGCATTCTTTATGATATAAAATAACCTGTTAGGTATCAGAGATAATTTTTCTTCAGCATTAGATGACTGTTTATATATGATATATTTCTCTGTGTCCCTGGGACCTAATGATTATTGAACAGAGGTGAATAGAATGTTATACAGTAGATGAAACATGATTCTCAAAGTCAGGAGACCTAGACTCAGTTGCTTTCCATCAAGGCAGTCGTTACTTACATGTTACATCTTTTATCAGAACCTCAGTTTGGATCTATAAAATAGGATTACTCATTTTCACCTTGGAACTGTTTTTATGTAACCATCAAGTAAGCCGGTAAACATAGTTATCTGTGTAGTTCACTAGCTGCTAACAAAGGAATCCAGGGTGGCCTTTAATATATGTTTGGAATATATTTATTCAACAAATGTGTCTTCAATTGTTTTCCGAGTTAGATTTATAAAAAATGAGAGTCTGGCAGGCAAGCAGGTAAGTTGGTAACTTGGGATGGGATCCACTACAGCACAGAAGTACAGCCAGAGACTTGCTCCTAACTCCCCACGATTGCTACAGATCCTTGCTCTGTCTTACAGCTTGGCAAGGGATCTTGCTATCAGCCTTCTCTCATGGAACCCATTGTACATATGTGTATTTGATTAGCTTATTCTATTTTCATTTTATGTTTTTGATTCTCCTTGTGGAGTTAGATCCTATAGGTGCACACACACACACAATTTAAGAATAGGAAAGAAACTATTTTGCAATCTATATATGGCCTCTGCCTTTAATTGTTATTGCTCCCGATCTATCCCCCGCTAATTCTTTGTCTGTTATCCAAATGGTTTTTACTTTATGTGTAACAGGAGTGAGCTTATTCTGGACTACATTGGTTAGTTCCTTGAAAGCATAAGCACGAGAGAATAAAATGAGTGGAATGGCACAAAGCACAGCTCACGTATTTGTTTTTTAGTTTGACATTCTCATTTGCTTTTTAGTTTTACATGTATTTGTTATACGTATTTCTCATAGGTTTGCTTTTTACATTCTCTCCTTATTTTTGCCTTGGTTCTCCTGATGTGTGAAAATGGTCCTAAGGCCACCAATCACAGGATTGTGACTCCTTTCCCAATTTTGTTTATCTACAATAATTGCAACAGCATGATGTTGTTCAATGTTGGCATATGCAAACATAAAACCTAAGATTTGGGGAGCCAGTTCTTTGCAGAAGGTGCTTTAACGTATCTAAAAGAAAAAACATTCAATAATGTGTGCAAACTTTAAAGTGTGTGTAATATTTATGTGTTCATAACGTTATTCTCATGGTGACAAAACTCCTTTCGGGTAGATATTTGTTCCCATTTGATGCATGTAGAAATTAATGTTTAGAGGGGTTGTTAAATAGCTAGTTAAAATCAGAACCAAGAATCATATTCATTATTTCTGTCTTAAACTTCTCTTTCAACTATTTTAGACTCCAGTAGTAAGCATCATAGGACTTCTTGTCATCTCTAGTGTGAAATGGTTTTCCAAAGATCTGTGAGTGTGTATGTGTATGTGTATGTGTGTGTGTGTTTTAAATAGGCTTTTTACTTTTAAAAGCAAAGTTCACAGTAAAACTGAACAGAAAATACAAGCAAGTTCCCGTATACCCCCTATCCACACAAATCCCACAAATACATATTCTTTTCCACTATCAACATCTCCCACCAGAGTGGCACATTTGTTACAATTGATAAACCTACATTATCACATCATTATCACCCGAAGTCCATAGTTTACGTTAGGATTCACTCTTGGGGTTGTAAATTTTATGGGCTTTGATGAATGTGTAACGTTTATTTCCCATCATAGAATCATACGGAATACTTTCACTGCCCCTAAAAATTATTTTTGCTCTGCCCATTCATTACTTTCTCCCCCAACCCCTGGTAACCCCTGAAATTTTTACTGGCTTCATAGTTGTGCCTTATCAGAATGTTTTATAGTTGGAATCCTACAAGATGCAGCCTTTCCATATTGCCATTTGACTGAATAATATACGTTCAAGGTTCATCCATGTCTTTTCATGGCTTGATAACTCATTTCTTTCTAATGCTGGATAATATTTTGTTATATAGATGTCCACAGTTTATTTATCCATTCACCTACTAAAGGACATCTTAGTTGTTTCCAAGTTTTGGGGAATTATGAATAAAGTTGCTATAAACATCCATGTGCTGGTTTCTTTGTAGACATACATTTTCAACTCATTTGGGTAAATACCAAGGAATGTGATTGCCGGATCGTGTGGTAAGAGGATGTTTAGTTTTGTAAAAAACTGCCAAACTGCCTTCCAAAGTAGCTGTACCATTTTTCAGTCCCACCTGCAATGAAGGCGTGTGCCTGTTGCTACAACATTGTGGCCAGAATTTTATTGTATCAGTGTTATCAGACTTTTGGATTTTGCCTATGGTAGCAGGCTTCTTTGCTTATTTGCCATCTGTATATCTTCTTTGGTGGGGTGTCTGTTCAGGTCTTTTGCCCATTTTTAATGGCTGTTTTTCTTAGTAAGTTTTGAGAGTTCTTTGAATATTTTCAATAATAATAGTCTTTTCTCAAATGTGTTGTTTGCAAATACTTTCTCCCACTCTAAGGCGTGTCTTCTCATGAACGCTTGACAAAGATGCATTTTTCACATGCACCCTGCCTCATCTATAGCATGTCTTCAAATA
The DNA here is from genome assembly GCF_003255815.1 of Theropithecus gelada. Taxonomy (NCBI): domain Eukaryota; kingdom Metazoa; phylum Chordata; class Mammalia; order Primates; family Cercopithecidae; genus Theropithecus; species Theropithecus gelada. The sequence goes on from NC_037669.1 coordinate 185,120,414, forward strand.
GGCTTAAGCAACTAACTCGAGGGAAGCTGATTTATCTTGGAGAACTCCTAACTCATTTTTCTTTCATTCATTTAATAGGCAGCAGACTTGGGGGTGTAACAGGAATATTCTGATGTTTAGTTAGTGCTTAATTTTTTTTGCACTCTTAAGTAAAGCTTTTGACTATTATTGCAGTGCACTTGCACCAAACGTGAACGTTTCAACATCTGCTATTAGTGTGACCGAAAGAGAAGAGAAAGGAAAAGAAGGGAGAAGAAATGTTGGCTCAATACTGTCCTTACGTGAAACAATAAAAATATTTTAAAACTTTCTCTCACTTATGCAGACGTAGTGCTTTATTTTTTCCTAAACTGGAAGCTCCCTAAGGGGAAAAAAATCATCTCATAGAATCTAAGGTGCTCAGCAGGTAATATTCATTTGAGTAGTGTTTCTTGAGTTAAACTTGCTAGCCTTATTTATCCTGAAGTGATACAGCATCACTGGGCTGCTTCAAACTGTCTTTATCCTAATGGGCTCGACTGGCACAAACAGTTACTAAGATTTGGGAGAGTCAGAGAGCCCGTAGTTACCATGGACTCTCCTGCATCTCAGTTCTTTCACTGCATGCCTTTGGAAATCTTTCCTGCTGGTGAGGTTCTGTGAGTGACTGTGGCCTGATAGAATTTGTTTCATTTCTGTTTGTTTTTATTCTTTAGAAAGGCAGAGTAGAAAAACCAGTTTAATGAGATAACAAATAGAGGAAAATACTTTGGACTTACACTTACTGTTTAAATATAAAGGTTGACTTTATGGTAGCTATTAATAGTTCCAACATCTTGTTAAATACCCAATGCTTAATTACGTAAAGAGCTTCTTATTTCCTCTCTCCTGCCCCTTTTCTTCTCCATCCCCTCGCAAAGCAGCCACAAAAATTAAAGCTATTTAAAGATATATGAATCAGCATATTGCCTATATCTAATTTATCTTTGTGCAATGCACACATTCATGAATTTCTCAAAGGCATATGACTCTCCAGAAATCTTTAAATATGTAAATAATATTATAAAGCCCCTTAGTGAATAGCAGATGCAATACATTATTCTAGGTGTCTTGAGTAATGTGAAGAAAAGATCAAATTCCCTGTTGTACTGCCTGTGTCACATGTTACATTAATAAACATCAGTCCGTTTGCAAGAATAGTATGTTATCTGAATTTAATGAACTTCTGAACTGAATGGAATGCATCTAATTGACAAACTGTCATCAAAGAGAACAGAAGACACTACAAAGTCCAAAGGGAAAGAAGAAACAAGTGGGAAGAAAAAAAAAAGCATGACGAACTGTGAGACGGTGGGAACAAAATCATTGGAAGGCATCTCCGTGTGAATGTGAGCCTGTGCCGTAACCTGCACATGTGTGGATGCCTTGTGGTCTTTCCATGTGAGACATCTTGGATCTGATTAAAGGGCCTTGTGGTGTCTGGCATTTACAGCTTTGTATTTCCCTTAATTGCATATCCAGACTCAAGAAAGGGATGGGGGAGTGTCACATAAAAGATAATTCACAGCAAAGATCTCAAGCTGTTAGGTAAATGAAGTGTTTCCACAGGAGGGTTTATTTTTGCCTTCAAAATCTCCTGGTACCTGATAAATTAAAGATAAAACTCTTTCAAACAAGTTTTTACTTTTCTTTTCTCCACTCCCCATTTTGTCATATTGAGTGTCAAGTACATTGCTGCTTAAAACTCCAAGAGGTAGAGTGGCTACTAAATTCAGTATGTACATATATGACATATATTATGCATATTTTCAGAATACATACTATGTTACCGCTTTCTGACCCAATGAGAAAAGCTGTAGTAAGGACTTTTTCAGGACTGTAATTGGGCAAATGACCTTGTAAGGCAGTGGTCTCCAACCTTTTTGGCACCAATGACCACTTTTCTGAAAGACAGTTTTTCCACGATCCCGGGATTGCGGGGTAGGGGATGGCTTCAGTATGAAACTCTTCCACCTCAGATTATGAGGCATTAGATTCTCATAAGGAGTGCGCAAACTAGGTCCCTTACATGCGCAGTTCACAGTAAGGTTTGCACCCCTACGAGAATCTAATGCCACCACCATTGATCTGACAGGAGGCGGAGCTCAAGCTGTAATCCTGGCTTACCTGCCACTCACCTGCTAGGAACAGGCCAAGGACCACTGTCAGTCTATAGCCTGGGGCCTGGGGATAGCTGGTGTAGAATTTATACTGTTAAATGTCACTTGATACGCACACTAAAACTATTACAAACCACATATTGTCAGTTGTCATAATCGGACAGAGCTGCAGTGAGGGTAGAGCAACATTTTGGTTTTAAGTACCGACTCACCTCTAAGCCTTTTCAGATCTTTGAGCCAAAAGTGATTGTCCTCTTTCTGAAATCCTATTACCATTTATTGTATATCTGTAATGAAAGTTTTAGTCTTTTCCTTCGTATTAATGTTATTCATTGATTTGGCTTAGCACCCCTCTTAGAGAGAAAGCTCTGTGAAGATGTGTTTCTTACTGATTCATTTGGTATGCTGCTAAATGCATAAAACTTAGAAGATATTCCATAGCCTTGTTTGAATAAATTAAGTTACACATGGTGTTTCAAGTTCACCTCTTCCTTTGACTACCAAAAGACTTCTCGTTTTATTAACACAACTGTGAAGTTCAAGTCTTGTGTATTCTAACACTTTGATTTGCTCAGTGGCCTGATAGAAACTGTTTTTAAAAATTATAGTTACCCTTAGCATTTTCCTGAATATTGTCTTTAGCTATGGGTGGGGAAGATGGATATGTGTATGTGTGTGTGTGTGTGTGTGTATGTGTATGTGTGTGTGTGTCTGTGTGTCTTTGTGTGTGTGTGTATGTGTGTGAGAGAGAAGAGACACATGGACCCATTGCCACAATCTCCTAATTATGTGAAGCAAAAATATTTAAATAATTTTGAGGTTGTCCATATCTTCTATACTATATTCTGTGTTACTGATTTTTTTGGATCAAATAGTGGTTTTTCATGAGCTAGGTATGAAAATATTACCGGGGACTAAAATTAGGGGAAAGGAGGAGTAACTTAAGAGTGTAGTCAGTTTGTTTTTCTACTCGTGCTACTGGCATTGAAAGCAAGAGAGTTCCTCCCTGTGTGGGAATGACCTGTACACGGCAGGACCTGAGCGCGCCAGGTCTCCAGCCTTTACACTTTGATAGCGTCTTCCCCACACACCCGGTGCAGTACACCCCTAGAGGGATCCATTTCTTCAGTGAGCACATCTTTGGAGAGCCACTGTCTAGATTTGTAGTGCACAAAAATGGAGTGTGATTACGGGTCTTCTGAGGATGGTGTGTTGTTTTATCTTTCCTCTTGCTCTATTCAAATTCAAATTTTGCAGCCATTACTCCCTGTTAGACTTATCATTATAATGAAATTGAATGTTGGTAAATATTTTTGTGAAGTATGTGCCCTTTTTCTATGTTGAATGGACTACAGGCATTCAATACTCCATAACACCCAAAATATCGTTAATTTCCAGAAAATATAAATTTGTCACAAAATCTAAAAACTGAAATATTAGGAAAAAGGAAAGAATAGTGTCCATAAATCACTTTGTTTAACATAGTTTCTACGTGTTTGTCTGAGTAGTTGTTTTATTAGAAAATTGTAATTTCCTCTCTAAACATAGCTAACATTCCTTCTTTTTTTTTTTTTTTTTTTTTTTTTTTGAGACCAAGTTTTGCTCTTGTTGCCCAGGCTGGAGTGCAATGGTGCAATCTCGGCTCACTGCAACCTCTGCCTTCCGGTTTCAAGCAATTCTCCTGCCTCAGCCTCCGAGGACCTGGGATTACAGGCGCCTGCCACCACGCCTGGCTAATTTTTTAGTAGAGATGGGGTTTCACCATGTTGGACAAGCCGGTCTCAAACTCCTGACCTCGTGATCTGCCTGCCTCGGCCTCCCAAAGTGTTGGGATTACAGGCGTGAGCCACCTAGCCCGCCCAGCTAACGTACTCTTTTGTTCCTCAATACAATTTTAAAAGCACATGTCTTGAGACCAACTTGTCCTTTCCTTTGTAACATCAATCAGTTTTCTTAAAGAAGTAAGTGAGGAACCATAGATTTTGCATTTTAGGAAAATTTTGCATTTAGTGTATAATTTTATCTTAGCCTGTGCCTTATGTGGCAGGATATGATCCATCCTATAATTCTGCAATTAGTGTTTTACTCAGAAATGCAGTCGTTTACATTTATCCCTTTGACATTTCGTCACTCTTATTCATTTATCCAGTCATTCAATTTCAGAATACTAACTTTGCCAGATACTAATATCAAGGACTGGCCAATTCATTCATGAGTAGATGAATAACATAAGTGTCCTGACTCAAGGAGCTTGTAAACTAAGAATTGTAATGTTATAAACTATTTATATTTCTCTAGTATTTTACAACTTAACAAGTAAAATTGTATGGTTCTATTTGTAGTCAAGAGACCTCAGAAACTCTTCAGTCTTTACCATTTCCTAACTTATGACTTGATCTATTCTAGCTAGTGACGCTCTACGGTATTACATTTATTATGTCATCCTTAACGGTGTGGAAGGTGAAGGACCAGAAAGATTCACACAGACTTGTCTTTGTTCACAGGAGTAGACCCATGCCTCTAGATTTAAAAGGTTCATCAAGGCAGTATAACTTAGTAGAAAGAATAAGAAACTGTAAGTCTGGGGTGGGATCTGGCCTCAGGAATTCTCTGGCTATGCAAAGTTAGGTAAGATGCTTAATTTTAAACACAGTATATCCTTCTTTGGGAAATAAAATATACCTTATGGATTTCTTTATATCAATTATTTTTCAACAGAGAAGAAGGAAAGAGAAATGCTTGCATGGGGCCATCATTTATATCATTTATTCAACAGTCACTCATCAAATACTTTTTGAATGCTTACCGGTGCCAGTCACTTGTCCACACACTGGGAGTCAGCAGTAAACACAATCATAAAAATTCCTGCCCTCTGGGTGCTTACATTTCTGGTTGTGTTAAACTGCAGAGAGGAAGAGAATTTCAAAGGTAATAGTACCTAATACCATCTGAAATCCTAAAACTTCTGCCTTACTGTCTTCCACCTACCCATCCCCATTGGGGAAACCTTAGGTTAGAGGAAGCCACTGTATAGTGGCTATATAATAGTGTTTTATTTTATATCGTTTATCACTGTTTTCTGCACAGAGTAAAACAGTGATAAAAATTATCACTTTCTTAAGATTTTGACGTTGCTGTACAATTCTCATTTGTGAACAAAAACTTTGCTCTGATTACATAGGATTCATTTAAAATCCATGGAATCTTTTGAAACTGAATTAGAAGTCATCAAGACATGTTCATTTTATCAACAAGTGAAATAGTCTCAGGCATAAGGTGGAAGGATGTGAGTCCTAAAATCTTTGGTAGGAGTTGGCTGGGCACAGTGGCTCACGCCTGTAATCCCAGCACTTTGGGAGGCTGAAGCAGGCGGATCATGAGGTCAGGAGATTGACACCATCCTGGCTAACATGTGAAACCCCGTCTCTACTAAAAATACAAAAAATTAGCCGGGCGTGGTGGTGGGCGCCTGTAGTCCCAGCTACTCGGGAGACTGAGGCAGGAGAATGGCGTGAACCCGGGAGGCGGAGCTTGCAGTGAGCTGAGATCGCGCCACTGCACTCTAGCCTGGGCAACAGAGAGAGACTCTGTCTCAAAAAAAATAAAAAAATTTTTTTTAAAAAAAAGGTCTTTAGTAGGAGTTTTACATAGATTCCCTTTTGACACCTCCCACCCCAGCAACTCCGTACCGTAGTTATTAGTAAGCACATCTTCCAGATGTGGGAACTGTGGCTTAGAAATGCTATGGAGACACTTAGTAGAAGAGCTGAAATTAGAGCTTAGGATCCTCAACCTCACCTAGTGTGCTAATCTTTTGTGTGTTTGTTTTTCCTCCTGGGACAGATATCATTTGCGACCTGTTGCCTGAGACTGATTTAGTCCACTGTGTTAACGGGAAAGTTTTCATAGTTTTTTTTTTTCTTTCGTATTGTTTTTAATGGCAATGTAAAACATGTGAATCTGAAAAGAGAGGTTCTGAGAAATTTGTGCAGCTCCTTTTTCCAAATAAAAGATAGATTTCTCTTGATGAAGCCTTGATGGTTGGAAATTAAGACAAGAACTGAAAGCAAAACAGCCTACTCAAGGTTAGGCAGTGACTCGAGTCATTCCATGCACTTAAACAATATTTAGGATGACCCTATGTAAACTCACATTATCACTTAAAAGCCAGTATAAAAATACCACCCATCTGCCGTGCTAGTCCTGCTGTTGCTTGCCACATTTCTCTGACAAGCTGTTACCTCAGTATATAGAGAGAGTATACATTTTGGAATCCGGAGTTTAAGTTTGAAAAAAAAAAAAATGGTATCTGGTACATATGGACTAGATTCTGTTCTTCCAAATGTAGATTTGTAACCTCATTTATTCTTAAAGATGATGTGTTAAATTAGCTTTTTTTTCTTGACTCTGAAGATTGAAGCTCTTATAATTTTATGCCTGGACATGAACAATGTACAATAGGAAATCATTTAGTTTACACTCGCCATATGATATGCAAAGTGGGTGTTGGGAGGTGTTTATATCAAACACCATCACTAAGTTCTAAACCGCTCTCTGGAAGCTATGTAGCTTTTCAGGTATTAAATATTTGGAAGATTTGTAGGTGCAGTATGTATAATTGCTTCCATACAAGTAATTCTTTAGTGCCAAAAAACTCTAATTCCATAATTTCCAGTGGCATTGTAACAGCCGAGATGTAATCTTCCTTCTTAATAGGTATTTGAGCAGAAGAGGCAAGATTGGAAGTTAGATCCTCAGGCTTCTCTGACGCATCAATCTGCGGATAAAGCCTTTAGCTAGGAATTACAATCTGGCACAGACATGTAAGATCACTGAGTCATTTGCTGCTTTTCCATGGGACAATTACTTATTCTTTTTCTGCAGATTTCCTAGGAAATACCCCCAAAGTAAAAAATATCAGGAGCAGCAGTATGTGATCCTCCTTGCTACTTATTCATACTCTTTATTGCTTCTCAGCTTTTTGGCTAAGATCAAGTGTATTGTTTATACTGTCTCCAGGATTTTCCTGGAAATCCTTTTTGGTGAATATAACCTTGTACATTACTTGAAAATGGGCATTCTAATAATTTTTTCACTCCACTAGTATTTATTGAATGATCATTATTTGTAAGCTCTTAGGAGACCTGTCAAAGACAAGCATGAGCTCATCAAAATCTTAAACTTGTATATAAACTAGTAAAGAAGGAGCACATGAACATATAATTTTCTGAAAATTGAGAAGGGAAGTGAATGGGGAGCCTTTTGAGGCTGGACAGAAACAAGAGGGCCATGACACTGAAGAGGACATTTTTAATTTCATGTTCACCCCGAGATTGGTAATCGAGAGTCTTATTTACTCAGAGCAAGCCGCATAAATCAAAACCACGATGAGATACCATCTCACACCAATTATAATGGCGATCATTAAAAAGTCAGGAAACAACAGGTGCTGGAGAGGATGTGGAGAAATGGGAACACTTTTACACTGTGGGTGGGAGTTCAACCATTGTGGAAGACAGTGTGGCAATTCCTCAAGGATCTAGAACTGGAAATGCCATTTGACCCAGTGATCCCATTACTGGGTATATACCCAAAGGATTATAAATCATGCTGCTATAAAGACACATGTACATGTATGTTTATTACAGCACTATTCACAATAACAAAGACTTGGAACCAACCCAAATGTCCATCAATGATAGACTGGATTAGGAAAATGTGGCACATATACACCACGGAATACTATGCAGCCATAAAAAAGGATGAGTTTGTGTCCTTTGCGGGGACATGGATGAAGCTGGAAACCGTCATTCTGAGCAAACTATCGCAAGGACAGAAAACCAAATACCGCATGTTCTCACTCATAGGTGGGAACTGAACAATGAGATCACTTGGACACAGGGTAGGGAGCATCACACACCAGGGCCTATTGGAGGTTGGGAAAGGGGGGAGGGATAGCATTAGCAGAAATACCTAACGTAAATGATGAGTTAATGGGTGCAGCACACCAACATGGCACATGTATACATATGCAACAAACCTGCACCTTGTGCACATATACCCTGGAACCTAAAGTATAATAATAATAATAAATAAATAAAATTTCAAAAGTCACACTATTAAAGTTAAAAGCCATACCCTGAATCTTCCAGTCAAAATTCCTTGTTTACAGATGGGAGAGTGAGGAAGGGTTTCGCCAATGGTCACATAGATGTCAAATATCATTTACTGAGAAAATCAGCATGAGAACTCAGGTTTTTTTTTTTTTTTTTTTTTTTAAATCACTCAAGCCAATAATGCTTCCATCCTTTTAGTTCTGTTATTTGTCTCCTCCACTGTTACTCAAGGCTATCTCAGGCCAGCAGCAGAGGTTTGAAGTCTTTTCAGAAGAGAGCATTTTTGAGACCGGGACCTCATGTTGAACTAAACTCACCTCCACGTTGGCACGCACGTTACTTCCTCTTGCACTGTATAATTTTGCCATTGGATTAAACTCATGTGGTTGGTGCTAAGGCTTTGACCACAGGCACATTTGAAGATTATGCTTATTTTTGGATACAACCTCCTTTGCCTCCCAGCTGAAAAGTTGGAAGGATGAGGGGGGAACAAAATCAAGTCAAGGGATTCCAAATGGTCACATCTTATGACCACAGGCTTTATATGACGATGATTAATGTGTCCTCGTTGCCATCCTAAGACTTGCATCATTTGCTTCCATTGTCTTTCTGGCTTCGTCTCTGTTGCTGCTTCTTGGCAGTTATAGGTTTCCAACCCAACAGGGCAATTTCAGTTTCCCCCTCATTTTCTACATAAATTGTCCTTTCTCCACATATTTGTTTATGCAGTTTAACTCCTGCCAGATTCTTCTCTCTACCTTCTGAAATCTTTCCAGTTTTGAAAGTCTTAGATCAAGTACTACACAGCTGAAAATGGCTCTGCCTCTTTTATGGCATTTAATATCTACCTTGGATTATAGTTATTGTGCCAACCATAGATACTAAAATTTTGAAAAGAATAAAAGTTTGAATTCCTATGTCCTGTCCCCATAGGACCTAGTGTTGCCTCTTTCAATTAACAAATGTGTAAGAAATAAATTATTTTGGCATATTATCCCTTGTCTTTTAAAAGTTTCACAGAAGTCCCTTTGCACTCAAGTTAAAGGCTATAAAAATTTAACATCTAGTTGTGTTGGCAGAGTTGTCCACATGTACTTCAGTTTATCAAACTTCGATATATATTTAAATTGAAAGCTATCAGCCGTTTTTTTTCTATGCAAATCACAAAACCCGTTTATCAATGCCTTCCCCTCCCCCTTTCCCTTACTACATCTAGAGGAAGATTACATCCTGACATGATAAAAGGAGACAAGCTTTTGTTAATGTTAAGCGTCTGCTCCATGGCCCCCTTTGCCCAGAAACTCATGAATTCTGATAATCAAGGGGCAGTTGCCTTTGTTATTGTTTTTAAGTTTGTACTTAATTCTTTGTTCTTCCTTGTTTGCATTTTGAGATGTAATGGTAGAGCAGTTCACCCATTCTCTCCTGAAAACAATGAGTCTGTTTCAGACAAATTACCATAATAGGCTCCACCCTCAGTAGAGGTGCAGGAGACTCTAGGCCTGGAATGGGTGTAATACCAGAAGTTGCATTTGAATATAATATTGACCTATTAGTTAGCCAGAAATGAGAGCTCTAAACATGCTCTTTTTGTGTCATGTACTGCCTTTGTGGAACATCTAATTAGAAAGAAAATAAGTATTCTTCAGTGGTTTCCAGTAAAGCTGCTACAGAAGGGCAAAAAGACATGTAGCAATCATTGTTTAAATAGAAGTGCTTGGAAATTTCCCATTAATCTTCATGTTTGCATTTTGAATGCTTTCTCGCTCACACTTTAGGTATCAAACTGAACAAGTCTGAACTGACTGTGTAAGAATTTAAGCAAGAACTGGGAGGGGCAGAAATGAGGAAGCTATTTGCATTCCTGGAAGACAAAACTCACATTTATAATCTTTCTTGATACTAAGGCAGTTTGTTTCCCAAATGCTATTTATGGTGAGCTTTTTGTCTTCAAATGTTTGTTATAAAACTTTTCTTTTTTTTTTTTTAATCATCCATTGTAGAAGTTCATGAAGGAAAGTGAAAGTGCACCCATCCCCCCGTTCATTTTCCAGCGCTTACCCTGTTTGGCACATTATCTTGTTGGCTCATGTTTTACTTGGTTTTGTTTATGCAACTTTTTCTTATTAATGTGTTGTTGTTGTTGGATGGAGATAGGAAGGGTTAAAGGACCTGAGTAGAAATGCTATTTATGTTTACCCCTTCTTCAGTTTCAGTGCGTGTATGTTGATGGAGGGGGTGGTGGGGATAGCGGGTGATTTTACCTACACCATTTTTATTTCTGTTTGCTGCCACCAACTTGCTTCTTAACCCTGGGCGGAGGCTGCCCTGCAGGTAGGAGCAGAATAAGCTGTCTGTGCCCTTCCTCTTCCTATACCTTTGAAGATTGGTGCCTTTCACTGCTCTCTAATCGCTTGTTCTTTCCATAAGCTCATTCCCTTCTCTCCACTGCTTTGACAACACCTGTTAGAGATGCTCCTGGAGCTGCTGCCAAGGCAATAGCATGTTTTCTCTTTTAAAGGTCTGGATCCTGGGAGGAGAGGAACTGGAGCAATTGAGTCAATGTAATATATGAATCACTTTATGTTTTACTACCTAAAATTTAGTTTCTGACTTCCATATCCGAGGAAAGAATGTGATGTATTTTGTTTAATTTTTTTTTTTTTTTTTTTCTGTTTCCATTCAGCACTCATTTACTGAGACTCCCCAAACTATATTAAATCCCATTTGGGACATTAATGTGGATGCAACATGGTCTGTCTATTCAAGTAGAGAAAAAAAAACATATAAATAACTTTCTTATCACTGGTTAGTACGCTTTGAAGGAGTACATATTAAATAACCTGTGAAAGTTCAAGTAAAAGAAAGCTTATTTCTAGTCACGAGAAGTTAAATGTGAGCTGGGCAGATTCTTAGTAGAGAAGTACCGTCTTTTTTTTTTTTTTTTCTTAAACTCTGAGGGCCCTGTGAGCTTGGTCAATTTACATCATCTCTTGAATGACATAGGGCCCTATATGTGGAAACAAACAACAACAACAACAACAACAACAAGAACCACTGTAGAGTCGTAGCAAAGAAAACTTCATCCACATCAGTATTAGGATACATTATTAAATATTTATAAAACTCTTTGACAGTGTACACCCTCTATTATTAATCAATGTAGCACTTTCTCAATACTTCCCCATTTTAATTAGTACCAACATCAATAATAATTAGGCTCGTGCTTTTGCCTCTCTGAGACTTTTGAAACATCATGGGTGGGGGGCATTTTCAGGATTCAGATATCAGCTAAGAGTTCATTTAGCCAGTAGATTATGGCCATTCTTCCTCTCCCTGAGGCTACGATTCTGGATACTGTGGCTCTTCCTGCTCCTCCAGACATAGAGAAAATGGACCAAGTTCTTCTTCCCCATTTTGAGTGCATGGTGTGAAAACTTAGCTTGTCCAGCGAAACTGGAGGGAGGAGAGGTGAGACTTATTGGAGTAACTGAAAAGAGAAAAATTGGAGTGTGAGCAGTACCAATACTCAATGTCTTAAGGAAGGGTGGAGTCCCTTTCTCTCTCTCTCTCTCTCTTTCTCTGTAATTTTTTTCTTTTTTTGTTTTTTCTTCAAAGAAGATTGAGTAAGATTCTGTCTCTCTAGGAGATGACTGATGAAATATGCCCCCTGGGTCATTTGCATCGTACTCCTTTGTAGTGTAGGGAAGAACATTCCGAACCCATTATAAGCACTTACTGTTGTTGGGCGTGTCATAACAAACACAACACCTTTCTGGAATATACTGCTGAGCCCTTGGCTTTTTGCTGAATTTGCCTAAAAGCCCTTCTGCCTATTGAGTGGCCACATTCTGAACTAGTTATACTTGGTTAAGTTTTCACACAGCACACTCTGGGATACTAGGGATGCAACAATTTAAAAAAGAAAGTAGTTGGAAGCTTTATATCTCAAAAAGCTTCTACCTTTGACTTTCCTAATAACTTTTCCTCCTCCTGCTCTTCAACTCGATGTTTCCCAACTTCGTTTCCGTGAACTCTAAAAGCAAATTTTTTACCATTTTATGCCTGATTCCTCTTCTTTCTCTCTTCTCTTTTTATTCATAACAGGAATGCCTTAGCTTCCCTCCCTTCTCCAATCTGCCTGTGGTATAGAGTCACGCCTTTAAATCTTTTAGCATACCACAATGTAACTTACATAAGGAAATGTTTAATTTGGGAACCTCAATTAGTTTTGTTAACACTGCTGCACCCAAACTCTAGCTGAATTCACATAATCTCATGCTTTTAGTAAAGGTAACAAAGGAAAACTGTTATATAAGTACCTGCTTTTAAACAAACATTGGGCTGGGTTTCTTCTTTTACATTTTCTTATTTAATCTTCATAATAACCCTGCTAGATAAGGTTTACTGTCTCATTTTGCAATGTGGAATCTGAAGCCCAGAGATACTAAATACCTTGTGCCAGAGTAAGTGGCAAAGCTAAGCTTTGAACCTAGGCATCTCTGACTTCAAAGTCTATGCTCTTTCCACCTCATAGAAAGGCCATCCAGAAGATCAAGTATTGGAACCTTCAGAGGCTGTGACATATTTATTACTTCAAAGTTTATTATCACAGGACATGCATGCTGCTTTAGCAACTAGAAGTGTGTGAATGAATATGCAACTATTGTGTTGCATAAGTCCTTGGCAATATTACATTTTAGATGCCATTCTAATCCTGGGCTGTTTGGAAAAATTGTGATTATGAGGGCATAGGAGTAATTCAGAAAATTTTTAAAGAAATTTCTCCACACAGCATTAGCCTTAGTTATGAGTATAATATAAAAGAAGAGGAGCAGTCCTGCTGGAAGGTAAATGAAAAAATGGAAGAATTAAACGATTACATAACAGCTGTTCAGACTTGTGGTACTGATGAGAGTCATTTGTAGAGATGAAGTAGTGTGTCAAGCCAGTGTGGGCTAGGGTATACTGGGAAGGCCTCACACAGGGAGTGAAGTGGGTTGCAGTGAGCCCGGAGGTATGCCAAAATCTGGACAGGTAGGCTGGATCTTCATTTTCGTTAGTTGGCTTCCTTACCTGCCCAACAAGTAGACCAAACAAACAAACCACGCATACACACAAAGGAAAGAAGTAAATAAAGAATGGTGGGGCTAAGACTGTGAATAGCCCCTAGCAAATGAGAGAAATAGCTTCAAGTATATGCCCTCTGGATGATTTATGTTTGTGTATGAAGGACAACACATCAAGGAGTGTTGGTAGTAATCTGTGCTAAGCTTAGAAGTTGGTATATCATTGTTCTAGTTCTATTTCTACTATCAAGTTGTTTTATAGCCTTTGACAAGTCATGTAACCGTTCAGGTCACAAATGTCCTTCTGGAATTACAGGGACTGAACTGGAGGAATAAAACGTTCTATTTCAACTCCAACATTTAATAATTCTAAAGTTCTTAGTGAGCTTTGGTTGCTCATTTGCATTACATAGGCATATATTAACCATTTTAATATGCATCAGAAAAGGTATGTTCTTTTTCCTCAGAAATGTTGAAGCCTGACCTTGTTATAGAAAGCACCCAGCAATCATGTATTCAGAGTTCCTAATTTTTCATGTTTTCTTGTACTTTACTGCCCCTACTGCTGCAGTCCTCTCTCTTACATTGAAATTCTGTTTTAAGTTTTAGTGATTGGAATCCTCTTTTTGATTTAAGAGAAAGAATCCTAGGGGTGAAAGATTACTATACTGGAAATGAAAGATTACTAGTCTCTAAATGGGAATTGGCTTCGGGCTATAATAGATAAAAAGATAATATTTTTAAGGAAAAAACATTAGAAAAGTGAAAATGTTTAAAAAAAAATAGGTAGCATTCACCACTGTATTCTGGTGGAATCGAATTCTTCAAGATTAGATTTGTTTATTCATGGAATGATCTAGATAAAATCCTGCCTCGCACATAGTCGGGGGGAGGGGCATACACGAAAATGCTGAAGTAGCTACATTGTATTCAGGTGAAGCTACATAGTCGTAAATAAAGGGCAGCCAGCCAGTACTAGATCTCAATTAAGTGTTTTCAATAGTCTACTCCGTGTCTCCACATCTTAGAAGACAGGTCATTAGCACTGAAGTTGAGAACAGATTTGAACTCCAGAATGGGATTAATGCATCTCCAAAAATGTATTTTCTAACCCTGTGCAAAAATTATATTTGAAAAGATTAAAACAGACAAACAACAGTTTTCTTCGTTCTTTATTATATGTCTTTGTACTTGGAAAAGGTAAAATTCTGCATTATGTTTTAAACAAATCATGCCAGGGTAAAGGGTAAAATCTCCATCAACATCTAAAAGTCTTTCTTGTTCAGAAAATGAAGGCTCCTCTCCTGCATTAAAGACCAATGTGGTCTTATAGATCTTTATACAGAGGGCAGAAAGTGACATTAAACAGACGCTAAGGTGTCCTCAATTATTTCCACCTGGCGGTATTCATGCTTTTGTGTAATTGCCTCCCACTGAGTGTGGGAAGGACCTATGACTGACTTCTAACCAATAGAAACAGCAAAGGTTACATGTCGTCTTTGATGACTTGTCTGTGATTGTGTTACATATGACCGTAACATTTGTTCTGTGAGGGGACTTTCACCCTTGTAGGCTTTAAAGAAACAGGCCGCCATGTTGTCAGCTACTACCTGGAGAGGTCCATGTGGTAAAGAGTGAGGGCAGCTAGTAGCTGACAAGAAACTGAAGCCATCAGTCTAGCAGCCTGCAGGGAACCGATTGTTGACAACAATCATGCAAATTTGAAAGCAGATCCTTCCCCAGTCAGTCCTCAGTTGAGACTGCCACCCCAGCCTAACTTTGCTTGTAGACAATGAGACCCTGAGGCAGAGGACCCATCTAAACCATACCTGCACTTGTGACCCACAGAAACTGTGGGATAATAAATGTATGTTGTTTTACTCTGTCAAGTTTTTATTGTTTTATAGATCGCTAATACAATTATATTACTTTTAGAATCTAAAAGTTGTCACCTTTTGTTGTCTACATACTAGTTACTAAGTGAATGTGACTTGTTATCCCCATCCTCAAAATCATTAAGGGTATTTCATTTATATTTGATTTATTTATGGCTTTGTGAAATTCATAAATCTGCTCCTCAGTTTCTGGTATCTCTTCAAGAGAGATGCCCTCTTACTCTACTGTATATGGAAGTTGAATAAGATTGAAAGTGATAGAGAAATACCTGTTGAATCAAGTTGAATTACATGAAACAGGCTTCTTTAAAAGCTGTCTTTAAATCTTCCTGTGGCTGTCCTAGAGAAGATATAGTAGAACTTCTGCTGGGAAATGGGAGGGGGGAGGGAAGCATTCCGTGAGCTGCTCTGTCTTTTGCATACCAGTGAAATTAAGTTTGAATTTACATTAAGAGGAGTTTTGAAATTTAGGATCTATCTTACCAGACCACAATTCAGCCCAACACATGTTATGGAAGTACGACAGGAGCCCGGACTGTCCATCATCATCTAAATGGTGGATGTGTTTAAGGTACTTACATCAGTGCTGTTTCTTCCACCCACCGTAGGTCTGGGTGGTTGCCTGGGATTGTTTACTCAAAGACAGTGGCTTAACAATTTGGAAATGACAGAGGACGCTGATACTCTAAATAAAACTATAGCCCTGGAATGGCCCAAACATGGTCCCAGAGTGGTCTTGCTTCTGACTTATGTGGAAATGACCAAATCCTCAACTGCATTCTCTAGCTTTTCTTTATTCACCCAGCCAACTGGAAGACGAGTACCTATGTTGGAAATTTCCCAGAAGCAGCACTTCATACTTTCCTTATAACTCTTAACACATTGCTTTATAGTTTCTGTTCCAATGTCAGCAAAGCCCCTCTTTGAAGACTCAGTTTCCATCGTGCGGCTCTCTTACAACACCCTTTCCTCAATTCTGAATGAATGAGCAGATGAGGATGCTTAAATGTTAGTGTAACAAACCAATCTCTTCTTCTATTGGGGGACATTACATTTAATGTAGCTTTATACAGCTCAGATTTATTTCTGTAGGTTACGCATTTTGTTAATCTGTTCCTAAAACACTTCTGAATGGGTCACCAGAAAGAATATGGAGCAATCAATTCTACTGTAACCTAGCCAGGAAAATATTGACTATTTCCCGGTACCAGCATATGTTGTATATTTCTGCCTTACTAATGAGCAGAAAATCTGTGAAGGTTTTTAGGAATTGCCTAAGGACACACAGTTCACAAATGGCAGGAAGGAGAGTAAATCCTAGTCTTTCTGACTCCAAATTTTATATTTTTTCCATTAAATGAATATAGCATACTTACATACATACATGTATAATACAAGTATTTAGCTGTGAACATTTTTGGGGCACCCTCAATGGCCCATGTGCTGTGTCAGAGCTGATGAGGGATATGTAGATGAGTAAGACCTAGATCTTGCCCTTACAGGGAAAAATAAAATTTGAATAGGTTAAATCCTAGTCTTGCGGGAAGATAGAAAAGATGTACCAAACGAAAGCCAGACCCGAATGAGTAAAGTCAGATTGTTAAGTCTGCAGATGTAGGTAGGTAACCTGAGCTTTCCAAGAACTGTCTCCTCACTTGAAGAATGGCAGTTCATAATCTCTGCTTTATAGATTGGTTGAGTGGATTGAATGAGAAAACGTGGGAAGATGCTGGCATTTAATAGGCAACCCATAATAGAGATGTTAACATGTGCTTTGGGGTGTCTTCAGAGGTATTGGGAGAGGAGTCCCTGCCTAAGAAAGAAGTAGTGCTGGGTAGAGGAAGGAATGTGGACTTGGAACTCAGTGGATCTGGTCTCCAGTCACCCAACAAGCCCTGTGACTGTGGGCCGACTACTAACTAGGTAGGCACCTTGGATTCCGCAGTTGTAAAAAGGACATCATTGGAAGGCCCTCCTCATGAAGTGATTAGAACAGATGCAGATAATAGCACAGGTGTGGCTGAAAATTGTGAACATTCATGGAAAAGTTCACTTATTTTTTGTTTTTTTTTTTTTGTTTTACTCTCAAGAATATAATATGAGCCACTTAATTTATGATTCTGTCCTTTCACTTATTATTAAAATTATGATATTCCTTTTGCTACTCCTATGGGCAATATAGCCAGGCAAATGAGCATTTTAGTCTTTCTCGTCGTCCCGTCTCAGTTTGCCAAAGCTTTGAATATTCTGTGTGTGTGTGTGCATGTGCATGCACACGTGTTTAGTTGCTGTTGAAAATATTTGACCACTGTGAGGAACTGGTGAATTTGCCTGTGCTCAGGAATGTGTTACATGGATGCTCTGGATATTCACTTTGTACTTTACGTCTGATTTTTCCTCCATCAGAGACAAAATTAATAATAATAATAAACAATTTTTAAGGTTTTGGATTAAAACCTTATTAAAATGCATTGCATATTTTTCTTTTATCTTATGGGGCTATTCTAAGCATTTGAAACCTTTTGATGACTCAAGGTCATCACCATGACCATCTATTGTTATGCTCTGCTGAAACTCAGTGATTTTTTCCTCCTGTCCCCTCAGGCTGTCAGTGGCCATCTCTGCTGTCACTGTGCTGCCTTTCACAGTCTTTCCCACCACCTTCTAATGTTCATTGGTTTTAATCTCCTCTGGTATGAGGAAGAAACAGCAAAATTGTCATTAGAATCATTGAGAATAGGAGTCAATAAACATTTACTACTGACCCAAAGGAGCACTCATCAGAGGAAAAAATACTGTTTTATTTTTAAAATTTGCTATTTTACAAACACAGAGCTGCCACTCCCCCTTCTTTTCTTCTTCCTTCTCTTTCTTCATCTTTTTCTTTTCTTTCCAACCTTCAAGAAAACTGGAAATATGGGCTATGACTTCATATGCTCTTACTTACCCTCTGCTGGGATTTTGTTCTGCAGTTGTAACAATTAGAGGAGTGTTTCTAAATTGGATCTCTTCAGATTGTCTCAGTTCTCTGTGACTTTAAGAACAAGCTGATTTGAAGCCACATACTGTTGGCAGCTTTCATCCATTTATTTGGACTATCAAGCAAGAATGCTCACAATCTTTCATATGAAAGAAGACATCTTTATTTCCAGTTCACACTCTTCATAATAAGAAGGGTATTTGAAATAAAGCCAAAAAGCATAACTTACTTCTCTAACTTCATATTTCAGATGCCTGCAATAGTGGGAGAACATTTTTTTTACTACCCCACCTTACCCTCAAATCAGCAGCAGAAAATAACAGTGGTGCATTCAGACAGCAAAAAGAGAAAATAATGATTTGATTAAGTTTACAGGAAAGGTCTCAGCTTTCTTAAAAGCCTATCTTTAGGAAGTAAGTACCTGGAGCTGCACACCCAATAGAGGAAGATGACTTTACTTATCATTTACTTAGAAATTATCTTTGAAAGGATCATTGTGCTGTTGTTAGCATAAAAGAGCTTCTGTAAATGTCACCCCAAACTTTGAAATTTGGGAAAGTCTCATTATGAAACACAAGTTTTATGTTTCATACTCAGAGCTGGAGCACTGACTATCTTCCCAGGTGCATTTCCTTTTTTTTTTTTTTTTTTTTTTTTTTTGAGACAGAGTCTCATCCTGTCACCAGGCTGGAGTACAGTGGCAGGATCTCTGCTCACTGCAATCTCCATCTTCTGGGTTCAAGCGATTCTCCTGCCTCAGCCTCTCAAGTAGCTGGGACTACTGGCATACACCACCACACCCAGCTAATTTTGTAGTTTTAGTAGAGATGGGGTTTCACCATGTTGGCCAGGATGGTCTTGACCTCTTGACCTCGTGATCTACCTGCCTAGGCCTCCCAAAGTGTTGGGATTACAGGCGTGAGCCACCACGGCCGGCCGCATTTCCCTTTTGTACACCAGGAGCTACCCAATGCCACAACTCTTTGTTAGGATGCACAGTTCTTTGCTCACTCTGCCTGGGACAGTGGCTCAACATCTCCAGTCCCCTTTGAGTTACCTCAAGAAGGCTCAGGAAGAGCCTTTCCCTCCAAAATTTTCATAGCATTCGATCTACCCTTCTCTAAGATAAGCAGCTTTTGTCACATTGTACCTAGGGTAAAGATTTTTAATGCCTTATCTCTATGCCATCTGTATGCTCCCTGAGGGCAGGATATGCTTCTAATTTATTAGATTCCCTTAAGAAACTACACCCTGATGCACATCTCAGAGTATGCTCTTAGCTAATATTTATGGGAGGAAAAAAGGAAGGAGAAGGAAAAGGAGGGAGGAAGGAAATAATATAATTGCAGAGAGTTTATGTCTGGGACCCTTGTGTAATAATGTTAAATAATACTTTTGACTTCTATGCCATTTTTCCATATACAAAATTCTTTCACATTCATTTTCATCACTATCCTGATACTGTTTGCATAATATGTAGTATGTATGTATGTTTTTAATCTGTGTGTGTATATTGTTTGTCTCTCACACATACAGTACCCCCAACACACACAAATCCAAATTCTACAAGCACAGGAAGTTTGTTGTGTTCACTATTGTATCCCCAGCGCCTTGAACCGCGCCTTTCAAGGAGGAAGAACCCAATTCACGTTTGTTAGAAGAGTGAATGACAATATTGCCTCGTTTGATCTTCACCATAGTCCCGTGAAGTGAATACCGTATTCATACTGTATCTTCCTTTTTTGCAGATGGCAAAATTGAGGCCTTGAGACCTGCTCAGGTTTGCATAACTAGTTTTTGGCCATGCCAAGATTTGAATTCAGGTTTTTCTATTTCCTTATTCTCTCCTTTTTGTCTTCTGGGAATTTGCTATATTAATAGCAAAGCAAGAAATGTCACACAAAGAAAAATTGTTTCCAATTTTAAATTCATGATGCATATGCAAGAAATTACTGACTTTTCAATCCAATGGTAACACAGATTGTGTGATTTTTAGGAGGAAGAGCCTTTCTTTTCCATCTCTTGCGTTTATTAGCATATGTGTCAGTGCACACACATCCACACCGTGCAGCTCTCACCTTGTACTTTTCCAGTCTGAATTCCTTTTGGAGGCTGTCCCTGCCCTGACTATCCCAGGTCCCTATCAGGGCTGTGTCGTGGTCAGGCTAAGGCTAAGCAACAGGCAGCAGCATTTGTTATGGTTACCTTGGCAAGTGAATGGGGTTTGAGGGAAGCTGGAGAGCAGGCACTTCAGGGGTAGAACTAGGCTGGTTTGTTTTTGTAAAAAGTTGATATTCACCCTAATTGTAGTTCGTGTTGGCAAGCTGAGTAAACACCCATGCAAATTACTAAGTTGGACTGAATGTCCAAAGATGTCAATAATCATCTTGAAATCCAAATAAATATATTTTTTACTGAAACGGAAGCCAGGCACCACATGCAGTTTCTCTCCGTCATTGGAGACAGATTTGGCACATATGTATGAGACACAGAAGGGCAACTCTTAAGGCCCTCATGCATACGGGAAACTAGGGATGTGTATATCATCCTTGGCAGCAAAATAGAGGTGGGGCAGCCATCACTTTCTGTTCTCAAGCACCTCTCTTTTTTCCTGCATTTTAAAACAGGATGACCACAAAGAAGAATCAGGTATACAGTAACATCGCATCCTAAATTGAAGCATGAGGGAAAGCTAGCATTGGTTTTTCATCTAAAGCCCATATGGGTAGGAATGAGTCAGTGCAAAACTCTACAAAGGTGATCTTAAGTAATGTTACCGACTCTGTGGCAATCGCTGTGAGTAGCCCAGGAACTCTGCAAGGCCTATTTTTAAATTCACTTAGACCAAGCATAATGAGGTAAAGGGATTTCTACACACGTTCTCAAGTTTAGTTCTCTGCCCGTGAGTCAGACTGTGGGCCATGGACTCGGGCTTCTCAGTGGCGGCAGGACTCACTTTTTCCCCTTTTCTTTCTCATAAATGACTTAGGAGACGCACTGGAGAACCATATGTGCTTCTTTTACTGGAATTATCTTTTAAGGAAGTACTGATTTCACCTCCTGTGCATGGTTTGCTGAGATGGCCTATTGGGGTTTCCCACCAGTCCACAACTGGAAGTTTCTATTTGCACATTTTGACTGCTAGTTCTATATTTAGTCAAAAGCCTGCCTTTTGCCTGGTTTCTTAGGGAAATAATCTGTAGGAGTTGCTGTGTCCATTTGCCTTGTTCACTTGGGTATCTATTTGACTGTATACCCTGATTATTTCCTAAATTAACAAAAAGGCGCAAGGCCCCAAATGAAGGAAGACCCCTTGTAATTTGTTAAGAAATAAGTTTATGAAAGTGAGTAGTCAGGAAATCAGAGTTATGTTGGGGGGGTGGGTGGTGGGGAGCATGGTATACATTTGTGTTTATATGTTTCTAATTGTCTACACATTTACGGCATACTGTAACAAAGCCATTGTAAGTGTACAGTGGGAGGGTCAAGAAACTTTATTCTGTAGATTCAAAGACATTATGCATATAATTTACACATAGGCATAAAAATATCCCTTCAGAGACCCTCCAAGCTATGGTATAGTTGAGGAAACACTATACTTGAAGTCGGGAAACCGGAGTGTTGTCATTTTAATCTCAGGCTGTATCAGAGCGTGAAACAGAGAACCTTGGGTTGTTTTTTGTATTTGAACTCTTCGTGCTGAAGATTCTGCAGTCAAACTGCAAGACACGTACGCATTGGCTGATCAGAAATGACATAACAATTCTTGCTGCACTGAGTTGATAGTCAATAAACAGTCTAATCTTGGGTAAATGTTTGCATATTTTCAGACTTTTAAAAATTTGAAATCAACCTCTGAAGTTCCATTAGATAGTTTTATCACGGACGCACCAAGTTCCATGTATAACATGTTGAGAATCATTAAGCTACAAAATTTCTAAAATTTTCTCCAGGTTCTCAGTTGCTAAATTCTCTCTTGAACATTTTTGGGGATAAAAAATGGCAGAAAAAAAGAAGAAAGTATGCCTTTTTACATTATGAAACACCTATGTTCACCTTATCCATGGAGTTACGCCAGTGAGTGTAATGCCTATTAAGTTCTTCCATGTTCCAAAGGTCTTTTTGTACTTGAAAACTCATAGGTAAGTCAGGTCCTTCACTGATAGCTCATAGATAAAAACCACTTGGGAAAGGGGCTGTCCAGGTCTTACGTCAAAACATTGTCACATACACTGTTAGGATTACAAACAGAGCCATCAGCAAATAGAATCTATTGTTTCATTTAATTACTTTTCCATAATGCATTACCAGAAATTTTTATGTAAATACATATTTTATTCCCTGAGGCTTGTCAATCTGAGACCAAAATTATACAACACTGGAAAAAAAATTATTTTTACTAGTTCTCTCCCTGTGTTACTGTGTCATCTCTCATGCATGGTATAGGATGATGATGGTACTCAAACTTAGCCAAAGACTCTTTTGTTGGGATTCAATCTGCAGAATTAATGAAACAAATATTTTAAGATCCCTGATTATGTACTAAAAGCATATAACTACACTACTGGCTAGTCAGTAATTGGTGCCTCAGAAGAGTTAGGTATTTATTCATTTACCAAATACTTATATGTTTACCAAATACTTATAAGAAAGCACTGTTCCATGTGCTTTCTTAACCCATGTCATTGTTAAAACAGCTGTTTGAAATGTGGGTACTGTGATTATTTCCATTTTGCATTGAGGAAGCTGAGGCACAGAGAAAGTAAGGAACCTGCCCAAGGTCATGCCATCAATTGTAGTGGTGCAAGACAGCGGGCTCTGAAGTACATTCTCTCTATGACTATCCTGTGCTCTGGGGGAGTGAGAGAAGGAAGACATTGTTTGGGGCCCAGTGAATTAATAAACAAGATATCTGACTAGGATCTGAAGACTAGTCGAACCCTACAGAGAATGTTTGGGAATGGCTGGCTGTTGGTGTTCATAGCCGTGAGCATAGTATGAGCCATATCCTCGGTGTGGAAAATGGTCTCTATGGTTGTATTGAGAGAAGAGCAAGTGAACTGGTCTGGAATAGGGTGTACATGTAAGTAGAAGATAAGATTGAAAACAAATTGACTGCCAAAATGTGAGGGACCTTGAGCCCCATGCCAAAGAGTCTGTCTACCTTATCTAATTTGTTTAATGGGGCCACTAGGCAATTACGGGTCCGAGACCAGCATGGCAAGAATGCCTTCCATCCACAGCGGCCCCTGATGTGAGGTTAGAAAGCTAACTGCTAAACTTGCAGTCCTGAGAGAACACCCTCAAATGGATAAACCCAGCTAAGCAAGCTGGACCGTTTCCTTGGGAATTATTCACCTCTCCATCAAAGAAGGAAGCTTCCAGAATTCAATCCATTTGCTTTAGCGTAACGTGGTGTCCCATTACCACGAATACCGAGTTGTATACATTCTTCCCTAGCTCCCTTGAACAAGCTTCTCTACTTTTCTTAAAGAAAATAATTACCCATTTATTACTTATTTATTATTTATCCCCTTCCTATAAGGGGATGTCCACTCATTAAGATCCTTATTCTTCCTCTATCATGATGATGTACTGATGTAGTCAAGGCGCTTCCCTGGCCTAACGTGTATGAGGGCAGGCTTTGGAGTTTGACAGTCTTAAAGCTAGAGTGGTGTCATGCATTGCTCACCTCTCTAATCCTAGATTCCCCCAGTATAATGGGATAACTACCTTTCCCATGAAAATTTTCAGATTTTTAAATATTAATAATGCATATGAAATACTCAGCCCAGAGCTCTGTACAAAATGTTATCCAATAAATATAGCCATTGGTATTATTAATAATGTTATTAAATATTGAGAATGAATCCTACCAAATTGCATGGCACTTCCAGTGGCTGATTCTGTTTTATGTAGCCACAGGCCTTTACTAAAGGCAATGGCAATAAAGAGAGGGCACAGCAAGATCTAGACTCCTCTAAACTAAGGTGACCCACTTCAGCTTGTCCCCACAGCTTCTCTTGCAACTCTCACCCTATTAGCTGTTTCTGGGGAGAAATGTAATGGGCATCATGGATGCTGGGTGGATGAACCATACCCCAGTGATATTCCAGAGAGTGAAAAGGAGACGTTAACACAGGGCGTGACTTCCTATGTTTAACTTGCAGTTCTTGTCTTACGTTGCCCATCAGAATTATCTGTGGTATATTCTAACCATATTCTTCCTAGACCTCACCCCTAAAGATACTGAATTAGTTGTTCTGGGGGATAGAGTCACTGCTATGCTTTAAGCTTCCCAAGCGATTCTGATGGGCAGCCAAGACTAAGAATCTATGATTTAGAAAGAGGACGGGAAGCCAAGGGAGGCCATGGGAAAGCTCTGATGGTGACTCTGGGAAGAATCAACATAAAACAAGCACTCGACAAGTGGGCATCTAGTTGAAGCCTTGCTTCTCCTGCATTCATTATCTCAGTGTGCTGTTTAAAAGCAGCACAAAAAAACAAGGAGTGAGGACCTTGATATCAAGGATGTGAAAACTACTTCTAATCTTCATTAGATATTAGGCAGGGGCTTTAAGACTTCAACTTGAGGGAAAAGCTAAGGCACCTGGTATATGTGTGCTCAGGTGAAATATTTGTACTGATTGAGGGCTTCAGTGTCAGGCGGTCTGAAAGGACACGATGTCAACAGCTCTGCTGTGCTTGTGTATGAGTCTTTAAATGAATGTATCTGGTTATAGCTTATCTCTTTTCTCCATGCTCCCTCATTTCCAATTCCCAAGTAATGGAGATAATCTAGTTCAGTTTCAGCTGCTTTATTTTGCAGTTGAGCAAACCCACTGATGCCTGTGGTCTAGATGGAGGCAGATTTCCTATCTCCCCCCTTCTAATATAACATAGTCTGTTCTAATGCTGGGATCAAGGATGGAAGTGCTAATTTGGGAGTGTCCCCCACTTTCTTACTGACTGATATGGTTTGGCTTTGTCCCTACCCAAATCTCATCTTGAATTGGGATCTCCATGTGTCAAGGGAGGGAGGTGACTGGATCATGGGGGCCCTTCCCCCATACTATTCTTTTGATAGTGAGGGAGTTCTCACGAGATCTGAGATTTTTAAGGCAGTTTTCCTTGCTCTTGCTCGCTTCTGTCCTGCCACCTTGTGAAGAAGGTGCCTGCTTCCCCTTCTGCCATGATTGTAAGTTTCCTGAGGTGTCCTTAGCCATGTGGAACTGTGAGTCACTTAAACCTCTTTAGAAATTACGATTCTCAGGGAAGTTTTTTATGGCAATGTGAAAGTGGACTAATACACTGACCCTTTCTTACTGCCTCATTGGTCTCATTTCTTGACCAAAGCTCTGAATATTCCCATGCCATCCTGGCTAACCAGGTGTCTTATTCCTTTTTTTTTTTTTTGAGACAGAGTCTCGCTCTGTCGCCCAGGCTGGAGCGCAGTGGCGCGATCTCAGCTCACGGCAACCTCTGCCTCCTGGGTTCATGCCATTCTTCTGCCTCAACCTCCTGAGTAGCTGGGACTACAGGCGCCCACCACCTAGCCCAGCTAATTTTTTTGTATTTTTAGTAGAGACGAGGTTTCACCATCTTATTCTTAATGGTGTCTGAGGTGTTTTTGAAAACACAATTCTTACCTTAACTGCCCCAGG
Source organism: Theropithecus gelada (assembly GCF_003255815.1). Classification (NCBI taxonomy): domain Eukaryota; kingdom Metazoa; phylum Chordata; class Mammalia; order Primates; family Cercopithecidae; genus Theropithecus; species Theropithecus gelada. The sequence goes on from NC_037669.1 coordinate 185,146,276, forward strand.
CACCACTGCAGAAGCACCATGACCTTGCTGAGAGGCACTGCAGGCCAAATGAGACTTAATTTTTCCAAAGTACTTGGGAGAAGAAAAACAATAATCTATATGATGGGCTTTTGGCCTAAACCCATATCCTTTAGATGATGGAATTTGGCAGAGCTCATATTCTGGTTTAAAGACAAATGTTTTGTTATGATGTCATTTGCCTAATTAATAGGAAAAGAGGATTGAATTTTCCCTATGCAATGTCATCTAGTCTTTGAGATTTTAGAGTTAATGACTCAAATCATTTGTCCTGTCTTCTGTGAAACCTTCCTGATACCTTCAGTTGGATAAATCTACCCTTGGTGTTCATAAGGCATTATATTGATGCCTCTGATATTATGCAGATATATCCCTTCTTGGCTTTGTTTATCCATTCAATAAACATTGTTGAACACCACCTATATGCCAAGATAGTTGGAAGATGGAAGTATGGTACACAGAAGATGTGGAAGGGAATCACAGAAGATGAGACTATGAAGCCAGGTCCTTCAAGAACTTTCTAAGTAGTACTCAGGAGTTTGATAAAGAGGAGCTAGAAGAGGTTTGTGAAGACAGATGAGTAATATAATTAGATTTGTATTTTATGAAGGGCAACATCTGAATATGGCTTATTTATTCAGCAAGCACTTATTAAGTGCCTTTTGCATGGTAGACAACATGCTTGATGCTGAAGATACAAGAAAAAATTAAAAATGGTCCTTGCCCTCAAGGAGCTCACAGTCTATTGAGTTTCCTTTCTGACTTTCCCACTAGATTGTGAGCTCCTGGAGGGCAGGCACTTTTGTTCATCCAAAAAAAGAGCATAAGTTTCAGTGTTAATCCTAGATGACAATCCCACCTCTATTATTTTAACTTTTTCCACATCTGTTAACTGCTCTGTAAATCAGAGCTAATACTGCCTACCTCATCAGGGAAAGATTAAACGAGAAAAGGATGAGATGTGATTGATAACAGCAGGAGCTCTGTGTATGCTTTCCTTCTCTATCTCTGTGCCTGGTACATAGTAAACATTCAGGACACTTCTGCTGCCTGCTTGGCTTGAGAGCCTGTCTATGCAGCCTCAGTGTTGGGAGGATTTCAGCCTGGGGTCAGCCTGGCACCCAGCTATGGTAGTTAGCAAATCTATCCTCAGCTCAGTCAGTGATCAAATCACTGGCTCTAGGCTGTAAACTAACAGGGCCAGAATTGGGTTCTGGGCTCTGAATCCCAGGCATGCATATTGCAAAAGTCAGAACCAAAGTCATAGGAAAATGATGAAATTTCCTTTCTGGCCAAAATGCTATTATTTCACCAAGTGCAACAAATCTTCTTGGCAGGAAAAGCTGATTTGCATGTGCTTTGTGTAATCAATTGTATTTGCAAGTGATGGAATCCTTCTCACAGTGGCTTAGAGGAGGTGTTAACCACTACTCTACTCTGTATTTCTATGAGATCAACTTTTTTAGATTCCACACTTGAGTGAGATCATGCAATATTTATCTTTCTGTGCTTGGCTTATTTCACTTAACATAATGTCCTCCAGGTTTGTTTGACATTTCATTGTTTTCAGAGAATTTTCACAGTTCATTATCTCACTTTAAAGTTCCTAATAGTCTCTCTGAGGTCCATATGGTAGGAATTAGTACCCTTTACTATATTTATTGAATCACAAGTGGGCAGAGGAGTGGGTACAGTTGAGACCCACAGAAGTGAAGTGACTTGCCCAAATCCATGTAGCTTATTGTGCTACCTGTTTGTTAGAGGTTTGCTGTTGTATCAGAAACTAGTGAGACAAATATTAGTAATTTTTGCACTATTGACACATGATGGTATATCAGGAATTCTGAACTCATTTTTTTTTTTTTTGGCTCAATAAGTGACCTTAGAAAATCCAGAATGGGATTTTTAAGATTAATATCCTCCTCTGACCTGTGAAATCACTGCATTTTTTTCCCGGACTTTATCACAAGGTAACCCAAGATATTGCCAATATTTACATGTGACAAACTCTGAAAGATTTGCATAATGCTCCCAAGCGTCATCATCTTCATACCTTCCTTGTAAAGTGCAGATGGAATTGACCTAGTCTAGAATAAGCAGGGGAGATGCAGAGAGATTACGTGACATACGCTAGGTCATGTGACTAGCATGCAGCAGGCTTGGGGCGTAACTCCTAGTCCTCTGACTGCCGAGCCCAGTGTCCATTACACTACATGACGCGTCAGTATTGCTGTTTGCTCGGGGTTAGGCTTTTCCTTTGGAGGTTGGAGCTTGGTAACTCTAAATCGATAAACTTCTTAGTATGCCATAGTAATGCTAGCAGGAAATATTTGTTGAAGCAAAAAATACGTTGTTTCAAGGGGTCTGCCCCCTGAAAGAGAAGTTTTTTCTTTATTTGTGGTTTTACATCTAATTTTTCTAATGTCTCAAAAAACATTCTGTGTTCCTTTAATCTACAAGTAGGAATGGAGACAGTGCCCTAATTTCCGTGTTTCCTCTGAGCACAAGCAATAGCACATTTTAAAGGATGATGAAGAGCTGTGTAAAATGTAGATGGTTTCTATAAATACTTACCACAATCCCTGTAGTCAGACCCTGGTAGAAGGAGAGAATAGTCACGGTGTTCTCTCTTTCCACATTCTTCTTCTTCTTTTAGGGGTAGTTTGGTAGTTAAGAACCCAGTTGCTAGAACCAGACAGACTTAGACTTGAGTCTTGCTCTACCTGTACTAACTGTTAGATTTTAGAGAACTCCTTAATTTTCATGGGCCTCTATTTGTAGAAGGAGGCTAACAATATTATATGTAGTTTTTAGAACATTCATGTAGTATAATCCCCATGCATTTTAAGTAGGTAATTATGGGTTATCTCTCATGACTGTTTTTATCTTCATCTGAGACCCTTTCTTTCTCCCTTAAGATACTTCTATCCCTATTTTTCCCTAGAGAGAAACAGTATCAGCTGCTCCTTCCTGTCAGTTTAAGCTACTGTGTCATGAGTATTTTGCATTTCTAAGTTTATCCTTACCTTTATCATCAAAGTGCTGACTGATGCAGTATCTGCCACCGTGTGCCTGCTCAGTAAATACAATTTGGGTTAAACTTTATTCATTTTTAGTTATATGTGCAATATAATGACATAGCTAAAAGTTTGAAAGTAGAGAAGGGATAACAAATGGGTACTGATAATGCCAGTCTTGTAATACTACATGTAGCGGACTGGTGAGGGCCGTGGACTACAGAGTCATACTGGAATCCTGGCTTCAACGCCTTGAGCGCTCTACTTAGAAATCTGTGCTTTAATTTCCTTAGCACTGAATGAGGGCAATAAAAGTAACCCCCTAATCAAGATGCAGGGAGGATGAAACACATCTGAAGCATCTGGAGTAAGGCCTGGCCCAAAGTTTAGCTGTAATGATAAAAAGGTGGGTAGTGACAGTGACGATGATGATGGTTTGTGTGTCCCTTTAGTCATATTGATATTCACAAATTACTTGAGTAGCCCTACTTCTGCTATTTGGTTTATTTGTGGCAAGAAATGTGTGCATTAGAAGATTGAAGACGATTGTGCCCACTTGAGGAAACTGGACCCAGAGAGGTGAAATGATTTCCTAAGTAGCACCCAGAAAGTTTATGGTAAAGAGGAACATAGAACTCTAGCAGCCAGGCTGCTCTATTCTTATCTTCTGTACACTTTGCTTGTTGGAAAAGGACACTGTTGACTCCTAGTTACCATCTAACATTGTGGTTCAAGTTACAGAGACAGTAAAGCATAGGAAGTTCTTTCAGTCTGGCTTTTATGCTGGCTATGTGTTTTAGTGCCTCATATCCACTGAAATGGAGGTACTTAAGGAGTGGATGGGAAGTACTCCTGGAAACTCACAGCTAAGCTTTTATGTAAAGACAGCACATTAGAAAAAAAAACAAAACAAAACACTTTTTATAACTTTATGGAACCTGCAAAGACATCTTGGCTTCCTTCAAGATGCTTGCTCCTCGAGTATCAGCATAGCCCTTGTAGAGAAACCCCAGGGTACGTGTATTTCTCCACCCTGGCCTTGATCTGAGCATTGGGTTGTTAGCATCAAAAAATCACCACAGCCACATTGATCCTGATTTTCTTCAGCCTCTATAGAGCCTGCTATGCCAGGGTCCTGGGTAATCTGCAGACAGCTGCCATCATGCAACCTCATATATGGGTTAACTTTACGAGCAAACAATTCCCTCACCTTTGAGACATTACTGAAATCTTCATGCCCAGCACAGACAATGAAACAAACCAAAAAAAAAGGGACATAAAGGTTGGAGGTCATTTACATTTGCATTTACTTGAAAGGAAACATGCTAACTTGTTGGCTTGACTCACTTTTTCGGGACTTCACCTGGAATCTTGTTCTTGCTAGATCTCTGGATATGCAAATTCCACCTTTGTCCAAGACCTAGTTCAAATGCCACCTTTTCTTGAGAGTGTCCCTTCATCTCCTGAGCTACAACTATCTCCCCTTTCTCTGTGCTCTGATAGCACATGATTAAAACATTTTACTTTGGATTGATAGATATTTTTGTGTGTCTAATATTTTCTACTATATCTCCTAGAGGGCAAGACCTACTTCTCAATTTCTTTAGCGTGGCACTTACTAGGCACTCAGCAAATACACTTTGAATAAATGTGTTATTTGCAATCATGTCTTCAGGTATATGTAGTTTTTGTGTTAGAAGCTTGCTAGGTTGCATCTTGCAAGAGAAACAATGTGATCCTTCACATGTTTGATGTACTGTAACAACTAGTTACTTGTCCTTCTCCGAATGACTTTCTATGCCAGAAGCACTGGAGGCTGAGTTCATATATTCAGCATTGTCAGCAGAATTGAGTCTTGAATGACCTGGGTCAGTCATTGCATTAGATGATTTGATTAGAAAAAGAATAAAGCCAGTAATAACTTGCTTTCTGCCTACTACCTAGGATATTTAGAATGATGGAGATGGAGGAGCATTTAGAGTTTTTGATGATACTCATGGTGGTATTCTAAAAATAACACCTTGTATATTTATGGCACGTAATTACATGAAACTCATTTTATTCTCATTAGAATGATACCTTGAATCCTGTTCTTTTTGGTCTTAATGTTTGGTGATTAGAACTTGGGAAGCAATTTCTAGAACCAAAATGGTTGGGTACAAATCCTAGCTCCTTCTCATACCAGCTCTGAGAACTTGGGCAGAGTATTTAACTTCATGATGTCTCAATTTCCTAATCTATAAAGTGGGGCAGCCAAAGTACTTATTTCATTATAGTATTTGAGAAGTGGGAGGACATAATGTATAGTGATTCTACAAATATTATTATTACAACCACCAGGCATTGAATAAGGCCCTAAATCATGAAACTTTCACCATTTAACAGAGATATTTCTCTCTGTAAGGCACGTTATTTGAGAAATTGTTGTTGAGATGAAAGGGGGCAGGCAAGATAGAGGCCAGCTTGATGAGCGCTTTGAACTCAGCCCTATCAACAGGAAGACCATAGGGCTGCATGGACTGAGGAGAAACACTCTTTGTTCATCGAGGAAAAGGCAACTTGCAAAGGGATGGCACCAGCACAGCCCGACAGAATTCTCTGTGGGCCACATCTGTTCATGCCAGCTGTTGTCGGTGTGTGTCGACTCGCCAAGAATAACAGCAATGATTTTCACTTTATAGCAACTTCCATCTTGGGATCTCAGAATGCTGCATAAATGTAGATTAGGGCTCCCAAAATTTTTGCCAAGAATGAGCATACTTTACAGAGCATCAAGAGTGCGTCACTCACTCTTTAATGGTGCAAAGAGAACTAAACGAATATTGAATTAGACCTTCTTTCCTGATGTGAGCTTTCTTCTTGATTTGACTCCTTATTTTCTAGATGACCTTGAATCACTCAGTTTCCCTCCTTGACTCTCAGTTTTCTTCTTATAAATGAAGGGATTCATATACTACTAAAGGGTCTCCAGTGTCTTTTCTGTTTCTGAAATTCACAGAAAGCGGGGAATCTAAAGGTGCCTGCCACATTTTAGAGAGGCCTAAGTTGTTGTAGAATTGAATATTTTCTTAGCATTTTATTTATGGTGTGGCAAGAACCCAGCAGAAAATTTTTCAGTTTGGTCACTGGAAAATGACACAGTCCTTTAGCTTTTAATGTGAAAGAATATTAGTATCATTTACATGTTTTTCCCTTTGCCCACCTTTAGGTACAGTACTAATGATTATTTTCTTTTACTATTTTAAGATTTAGCATTAATTCTCTAGCTTATATCTCAGATTGATAAAGGAAGTTGTCTTTCGAAGAACAGTTCAACTTCTTTTGATGAGTCAAATGAATGAATGAAGACATTAAACATAACCATGTTGGCCAGGCATGGTAGCTCACACCTGTAATCCCAGCACTTTGGGAGGCCGAGGCAGGTGGATCACCTGAAGTCGGGAGTTCGAGACCAGCCTGACCAACATGGAGAAACCCCATCTCTACTAAAAATGCAAAATTAGCCGGGCGTGGTGGCACATTCCTGTAATCCCAGCTACTCAGGAGGCTGAGGCAGGGGAATCACTTGAGCCTGGGAGGCAGAGCTTGCTGTGAGCCGAGATCGTGCCATTGCACACTGGGCAACAGGAGTGAAACTCCATCTCAAAAAAAAAACATGTCTCAAAGCCTTGCACTCAGACCACCTGCATCAGAATGAGTTGGGGGAACTTGTAATATTTTTGGTTTCCATCTTTGTGCACAGAGGGAATATATCATTAAAAAGTAATGTTTGTCCATAAGAAAGGTTCTTTTGATAGTTCAAGACTTTGTAATGTATGTGAAATTCCACTACAAATAAGTAAATCTCACTGACAAAAGGCAGATGAGTTGAGAGACTGAGGCACTTTTGTTGCAGTTAAGCATCACTTTCTGGAATTGATGACTGGATTTAAATCCCAGGTTCTCCACTTATTATCACGGTAATCTTTGTACTCCAACTTTCTCATTCGTAAACTCAGAATAGAAGCCACCTAATGTGGTTGCACTGGTGATTAAATAAGTTACTCAATATAAAATATTTTGAACCCTGACACCTACTAAGCGCTCAGAATACCGTATTTACACTCTTGTAAATTATACATAAATAAATATACAAATTAAATACTACTGTAGTTCTACCTTTCAGAGTTTGTGGGAATGGATAAAAGATTCCTTCGATATGACTACTATTATTTTAATCATGGTCAGTGATTGATTAGATATATTAAATGTTGCTGGTCTTTAGATTCACTGTCAGAGCATGCTATTTCTTCCCCTCGGCTGCAGTGCTGATAAATGACACTGAGTCATTCATGTTCTCTCATCCACCTTCCTGCCACATTTGAAAGACATCCATAGCTCATATTTGACAGACTGTGTGTGAGCATTTAATACAAATAATCGTGCGCCACCGTCAAATGTTAGCACATGCCACGTGTCTTCTTAAGTATTACTCACAATGGCTCTCAGATGAAGGCATCTACCCCGCTCCTCTGCCTACTTTCCCAACTCCATTTACAGGTGAAGACACTAAGCGGCGGGGGGAAACTTGTGAAATGTTATACAAAACTAGAGGTATAATTTGGCATTTGAACCAGCTTGTTCTGCCTCTAAAGCCCACACTTTCTCCATTATACCACAATCAATATTTCTGAAAGTAAAAAAGGCCACATTGGTCTCCAACTTCTGGTTTAATTAGCATCATGCTTTAATCAGTGAGGTTGACTGTCTTGATTAACCTTTATGATAGACCATGTAAGTTTCGTATTTCTAAATGAATATATAGAGATGGCTATAAATCAGTGGAAAAACACTAAGCTGGAATCAAAAGACTCATGCCTAACTCTTGGTTCTGCCACTTAATATGGGTATGATTTTGGCTAAGTCACTTAAAAAACCACTAACTTGGTTTATACAAAAAGAAGAAATGATTTCATGCATTGGAAAATATTAAATAACCTAGTGTGTGCGTGTTGCACCCAAGTATCTTTTGACTGTAAAAGCACAGAAAAAGGTGAAGGAATTTTAATCCCATGATTGATAGAGTAGAATGCCACCTCAGTTCCTCTGAATTCTGTCCCTCATTCAAGTCCTAATTCAAGCTCTTTAAGCACACGGTACTCTCTCTCTCTGTCTCTCTCTCTGAATCTCTGAATCTGTATCATCCATTGATACACTTGAATAATATTTATACATCATAGTATATCTTTAGGGATGATATTAGTTTCTTAGTTGGTGTAGGCTGGAACATCTTATTTAACTTAGGGCTCATGCCTGTAATCCCAGCACTTTGGGAGGCTGAGGCAGGCAGATCACTTGAGGTCAGGAGTTAGAGACCAGCCTGGCCAACACGGTGAAACCTTGTCTCTACTAAAAATACAAAAATTAGCCAGAAATTGCTTGAACCTGAGAGGTAGTGGCTTCAGTGAGCTGAGATTATACCACTGCTCTCCAGCCTGGGCAACAGAGAGAGAATCCGTCTAAAAAAACAACAACAACAACAACTCATGAAGTAAATTCTATTTACCCCATTTTATGTTCGAAATAACTAATTACTTAGTAAAATTAAGTACCTTGCACTGGATCACACAATTGGAAAGTTGTCGACGTGGAATTTGAACCCAAGTAAACAGACCCTAGAACCTATGTATCTAAGCCATACTGATTACTATCAACATTCAATTTTTGGCTTTGTTCTTTTATTTCTCCTTCATATACCTTGTTTCCCTGACTGGATTATAAATTCCGTGAACTGGATGCATCTCACTCACTTTGATGATCATTTTAATGCCTAATTAATTACTATTATTTGTGGATAATTTAATATAGATTTCATCAGAGGCTATAGTTTGCTACACTGCTCATATACTGTAGAAACAAGGACCCTTGACTTTTTTCTCTTCTTTGGCTATAAGCTTATCTTCTCACCATGTTGAGATACTTTGATTTGATTTTCACTGGTCAAGCAAAAAAACATGTTCTTGTTATTTTCACTTAGGCACTTTGTCGGCCTCCCTGCTGAGGCCCAGAAATTCAGTAGAAATTCAGTGTGATCAGTGTGCCTGTCAGAAGGTAGGATTGCTTGCCTAGGGTGGCATTGTTATTGAACAAAACACATGCCCTTTCTTTGCATCCTAAGTACCTTGGATTGCTGAGCAAGAACCGCTCTGACTCAAATGAAAACCACCTTGTGTTAGGTGAAATATGGGGAGTTAACCATTTGTTTGCTGGTTTGCATTTCCCACGAAAAACTCAAAAACAGAAATTTACCTCGCCATGGAAAGTGATGTGCCAAGCGTCATATTTGCATATTAAAACCGAAAACTGATTTGCATGTTATTTCAGTGTCTTGTGTCACGTTCAGGCATCTGTCAAGCCCACTAGATAGAAACAGCTTGTACAGTAGGAAAGTGTTTTTGTGCATATCACACTGAAAATCTAGGTGCCTTATTTTTATCAGCAGCTTGTCCACACTTTGGCTCTCCAATCTCTCCTAGCTTCATACCTGAAAATACTAAAGAAAAGTCTGGAACCCTGTGTTTTATAAAGTATGTTTCCTGTTATTTTCTAAGAGCCATCCATTTTTATAATATTCTATTTAGATAATTTTAAAATTATAAAGAGAAAAACTGAAATTGCTCTGAATATCACTATCCTGACATAAGACTTGTTAACATTTGGATGTATTCACTTCTAGTAGCTGTTTGATAATACTTACATAGGCAAACACATACTGGCACTTTTGCATATATCTTTTTATACATTTGTAATTATCAGATGTACTATGTTAATATCTTCTCATTTTTTGGAAATATAATGGCAAGAATTATGACAATCCAAGTATCTAAAATAATAGATTAATAAAATCTTATTTTGAGCAGACAGGGAATTAGAACCAGTCAGGGCTGGAGCCGTGGTAACAGAAACTCTGTGCCGTCTTTTTGATAGTGCTTTATTAAAACTGTAGCTTGTAATTGAGGATGGTTTTTCTATGGGACAATGCATAGAAAGCTGTGCATTGTGATAAAACCTTTATTCCCCAGCATTAGAGCAACTAGTCCATTGCATTCTTCCAGGCAACCCAATAAAGAAGAAACGTGTGCCTGGAGTCACTGCCAGGCATGTGTGGCACAGCAAAGGCCAAAACACGGTGTTAGTTTGAAAACCCAACCTTGAATAATGGTTCATTCCATTCATCAAACTTTTATGTCATGGGTCTTGCCTAGGTGAAGCTATCAATGGAAATAGTGTCTTGGAATTCTCTTGCCTTTATTATGTCAAATCCCTAATGTATAACATCCATGAAACCTAATTAATGGGAAAAACTGAGTGTATGTTTTAGCCATAACATTGTGGAAATAGGTTATTTTAGCTTCACACAGAGCAAATAGAGATCTTTTCACTCCACAGAGACAACTCGCTTAATGGAGGGCCTCCTTAATGGAGGGCCCACATGGAGGTTTGGAGGGAAGGGACACTGAAATGAGAACTGTGAATAAGGTTGGCAGGAGATCTTTGACCTAGATTCTCCTTGACTCTGAGGATCTAGCGCTTCTGCTCTGCTACTCGCTTTTCTTACTTCTTACCTATGAGGCAGGATAACATCAGTGGTTGTACCTTGTCTGCCGAAGCCTAAGGGAGGCTGCTGTGCTCTAAATAGCCAAATGTGAGCTTTACTTTACTATTTGTCTCTTGGTCCTAAAGGCAAGAATGTACAAGAGTTAACAGTTGGAGAGGCAGCAAGGCATACATTCACCAAATGTCATGAATTTCAAGATTTGTAGCTAAAAAGTACAGTAATTACATCCCTTGCTAAAGCAACAATTAATGTGAAATTCAGGTGCTCAACACTGAAGTCCTTTATCAGCAGATAGGAAAGTAGAGAGTTACTGGAGAGATCTCATTCTGCAATCATTCTTCTTCCAAGAAGAAAATCATCTTTGTTAGTGGTTTCTAAGTTGTCCCTCCTGATAATTATAACTGACATTTATTTGATATTTAATATTTTACAAAGTTTCTTCATATGAATCAGATATTATTATCCTCTAGTATATACATGAGAAAATCAACAATAGAAAAAGAAATCACTGGAGAGCTTAAGTAGTGTCTTAAACATCAGGCCTAAGAGCCAGATGCTCTAAGCCCAGGCACTATTATGGCTGCCTTGACACGAGGAGACGGAGAGAGGTGGGTGGAGAGACATCACTTTCTCCCAGCTCAGCCTAGATAAAACCCTTGTATGCAGAGACCGGGGCCCCCTGACTGGATGCCCAGGCCTTTTCCCAGCTGCAGTAACTCTTCCAATAACTCCTCCTGTCTGTAATTCAGAATCATCCATCCTTGGCTATGACTCCAAATTTGGTTTAAGAAAAGGCATTTTAGGGGCATCGATGCATGGCATGAGAAAGGGAATATGTGAAAGTAGAGGTTTTAAGAAAAATCAAGACTTTGAAAGTTGAAGATCAGCTGGAATGAGTTTCAAAGCAAGAATCAAACTTTTAAAGTCAGAATTTCTGAGTCTTCTTCTTTGTGTCCTTACAATTCATTCTTTAAAAGAAATGGAACGTAAGAATAGAAGAACCAAGAGCATGCTCTTCTACTCGCAAGGAGCTGTGAGGAATGTTCATTTAGAATATTTTAATTAAGATACTCAGGTATCCACCTCCCACTTCTTTTCTTCTCTGTGGCCATTGCCTTTAACCTGAAGCAGGAAGAGGTATCCAGCAAATCATCTGCCCCTGGCCAGAAGGGGTGCTCCTTCCATTTAAGCAGTGAGATGTTGAGAGTAGAGTATGATTCAGTGAGAGTCAAAAAGTAGAAGCCGCCACAGGAAATTGCAAGCTGCAAACTTGACACAGCTAAATAGAGGGGGGGAAAAGAACGAAAATATCAGAAATATATTTTTTCTGGCAGGCTTTCAGCTCTAAAACGGGGCTAATTCTACCTTTTGAAAAGAAGATAATTTCAATGTTTCTTTTTTCAAGAACACATAATTGAAGTTATTTTCCCTCTGAGGGAAGGAACCTCTTGTACATCATTACAAATGGACAAGAAAAATGAGCAGCCCTGGTACCGAGTGATAGAGTATTCATTATCCTGTAATCTTTTCGAATATCTTGGCTGCCTTTTCCCGGTGTTTTATCTGCCTGAGCGGTGCTTTTCTGGTAAGGTTCAGATTTGCAGTAAATTTGACTTATCTAGCACTATGTAACAAAGAAATCAACAGCAGGTAAGGACTCAAGAAAGGAAAATGATCACACTAAGGTCAGCCCCAGAGGAACTCAGGGGGCTGACATTGCAACAGATAGTGGGTGTCTCTTTTGTAAAATGGATCCTTAGCACACAGGTTAAAGTAGGTAAACTGTAGTAACGAAGATGCAAGATGGTGTAGTGTTTTCCAGGAGCCATTTGCACCTCAGTGCAGGCTGTTTCCCATGCTTCCTTTTTCCTTTAGAAAGGATGACAGATATTTTTCTTCTCCACTCAGAAAAGGGACAGTGGGATGATGAGGTGATTAACCTTTATGTGTTCTCGATTTCATGCCCGAAGTGTAGTGAAAGTTCAGTAGGCTGCAGAAACCCTGTGACCTGCCCATTGCTTACTCAGATCCAGAATGCTGAATGAAGTTCTGGATGTTTCAGGGGATGCTGACAACTGGCCTGAGTCCTCTCATAAATGGAAACCTCTGTCATAATGAGGTTTCCACTTACTCAGTGTGTCTATTTTTGTAGACTACAAAGGATCTGTAAATATGAATATCTGTGATTTCACTCTAAAGATTGGTAATGATATGTGTCCTGCATACTATGGGCACAAATGGGCACAAAAAAATGATAGCGTAGAATGAAAGGAATCTTTGAAAATAACATGTTACACATAAAGAAACTGAGGCTCAGAAAATGGAAATGATTTGAACAAAATCACTGGACAACTTAAAGGCAGAATTAAGATGAAAGATATTCTGAATAGTCAGGTCTTCTGTATTTATGGGTTTCTATGTAAGAATATATAATCAAATACCATGAAGTGTTATACAAATATGATGGATATTGTTATATATGTTATGCTTAATCTAGTGGAGTTTCCTTGTTCATCAAGGATCCTATTCATGTGTATATTTTGTTTCAGAAGCAAGTCTTCATTATTGCATAGTCCCACCCATAATGTTTACCAGGGATTTAGACCCAGATTTGGCTGTAAATTTGGCTTCCTATTAAGTATGTTCTTGAATGACAATCACCTGGACCCCTAGCAAGAAAAGAAGAATGGCAAAGAAGAACCAGTTTTAGATCATTTCAGCTGAAAAAAAAATCTTTATTTTAAGAAAGAAAAACACAGAAACATGGAAAGAATATAAAGCATTCACTTTCCCATGACCATGACTTTCAACCATTAACCTTTGAGCATATTGTATTGCAGTAAGGCAGGTCAACCTGGACAGTGTGTGACTTATCTCCATGTGGTAGTTCAGGGCCCAGTCTCCATTCTTCCTGTGTCTCACAAGGCCACATCTAACCGCAAGGAGCATGGGAAATGTAGTCTAGCAATGTACCCAGCAAGAGGAGGAAATGGATTTTGGTGAGCAGTTAGCAGGCTCTGCCATGCTTAGTAAACGTCAGTCCTTTTAAAGCACATTAGCCACTAAATTGCTCAGAATGCCACGATAGCTGGCTGCTTTTTTTTTTTTTGAAAGTGTCAGAGGCCTTGGTATTAGAAGATGTTTGCCAATACACTTACTTCAGAAGCATGACTTTAATAAAATCAGCTCCCATTTTTAAATCTCCTAATGACTTCCTGTTACTTAAAACAGTCTTGGCATTGACCATATCCTACTTCTCTTTTCTTATCCTAGTTCTGTTTTTCCTTTTTCTTTTGTTTTTTGTTTTGTTTTGTGTGTGGGTGGGTGTTTGTTTGTTTGTTTGTTTTGAGACAGAGTCTCACTCTGTTGCCTGGGCTGGAGTGCAATGACATGATCTTGGCTCACTGCAACCTCTGCCTCCTGGGTTCAAGCAATTCTCCTGCTTCAGCCTCCTGAGTAACTGGGACTACAGGCACCCACCACCACGCCTGGCCAATTGTTTGTATTTTTAGTAAAGATGGGGTTTCACCATATTAGCTAGGATGGTCTCAATCTCCTGACCTCATGATCTGCCTCCCTCGGCCTCCCAAAGTGCTGAGATTACAGGCGTGAGCCACTACGCCCGGCCTTTCCTCGTAACAGTTTTTTAGATATACATGTTCCTCCTGGAATGCCTTTAACTTTTTTCCTTCTTTCTTTTCTTCTTCTTCTTTTTTTTTTTCCCATTGGGTGATACGCAATTTATTCTTCAAGATCAAACTAATAGGTCTTTTTTTTGGCAGCCTTCTTCCATCTCAGAGCACTGAATTCATACTTGTGTTTTAGAGCTTAGACTTTATTGTAATTGCCTATTTGCATGCCTCTTTCTTCCCAAACTGTGAGTTGTTAGAGACAGCATCTCTGAATAATTTGTCTTTATACTTACAGTTCTTGGCACTTGGTTATCCCTTGGGAAATTTATGTAAAGACAGTTTTGATGGAGTCCTCTAAAGTCTGTCACTCAGTAACTCACCTGTGGATCATACATCATTAATTTGCCTTTAGTAAGAGATTTGGGTATTTCAGAAACAAACATATTAGTGATTAAGAGTGACACTTACAAGAATGCCTTTTTTTTAAAGAAAGGTTTGTTTCACAATGTCTTTGTTTTGCTATTCAGCAGTAAACCTCCACTCTGATAAAATAAATCTTTGCTTAGATAATAGACTCAGATTAAAATCCAAACGGCTGCACAGTAAGAGAGCTAGAAAGTCTTGAGACAATGATCTCAAAACCCTGAGAGGCATTGCAGTGTAGAACTTTGTCCAACCCAGCACACCCCAGTTTCAATGTTCTGCCGTTTTTAAGCAGGGGTACCCCAACGAGGTTGCTCGCTTATCTTCTCAAGTCTCTATTTTCTCATCCAGAAATAGGATTACATGTCATACAGGGCTGTTGTGTAGGCATTTGAGATTTCATATCAGTAAAAGCAGGCACCTTGAAAACGGTCTTGCAAATATGAGGAATTAATATGCTACAGTGAATACATTGCTGATACAACTCACACTTCTACTTTTGAAGAAATGAGAAACAAAATAACACAAATCGTTCCCTTTCAGCACCTCCCACCACAAATATTCCATCGTGTTTTGTTACCCATACAATATGCTAGAAGTCACTTATTCACAAATAAGTTGGACACATTTGCTCATTTTTCTTAGGCGGTATTGAGCCCTAAACACTACTGAGAGAGAGGTATTAGAGTAGGTGTCTGATTAGGACAGTGAGAATAGTGCTAGATGACGACTTCTAGGCTTGAACCCTGAAAGTCCTAAGCAGTCTTCTTTGGTGTGAGAGACACCTCTTAACTGAGGAACGCTGTGTTTTCCCTAGTATGTATTCCACAGGTGTTAAGTATTCTGCACTGGGTTAGTGACAGCTGTGGAGTGGAGGTGGAGGCTGTTCTCTAGCCAAATAAACTTCAGAAATACTGGAAGAAATGATCTCTCAGAATCTTTCATCATAAGGAAAAACAGGAATCCATAATTAGCATTAGATAAAAGAGTGGAATCTAACAGAAAATAGCCTTTCCAAGTGTTATTTCAGAAACAGCATAGCAAGCAAATAGAGTATTCAGAGAACAAAAAGAATAATACGTTTTTCTCAAAATCTGTGAAATATTGACAAGGTAAGTACTTTGAAATTAGATTTATACTTGAAATGTAAGTGCTAAGAGTAGAATCTAAATTTCTGGCTTAGATTGATAAAGGACAGAATCGGCCTTCTTGCTGCCTTGTTTATATTGAAAGGGAAACTGATATTAGGCTGAGACAAGGATAAATTGTGTCTGTTCTCTGAGGGTCCACCCGAAGACTGAAGACAGGAATTATCAAGTTTTCTCTAATAGTCGTTTGGCTTAATTAAAACAACTCGCGCCACTATTATTAGAGGTAATATTTTATACTTTTTTAGCACTCCGTCTATGGGAAGCATTGTTTGGTTGGGGAGAAAAATGCATGGCGCTTGGAGACAGGTGACACCATATTTTGGGCTCAAGGTCTCCCTATATTGCAAGCCTGGAGAAAAGGTGTAGGTCACTTTCCCAACCTCATTTTCAGTTCTGCTACCTGAACTGTAATAATCCACTCCCTCAGAGGCAGTTTGAGAGATTCAAAGAGATCCTCTTTGTTACAACTGTCTGAAAGTAGTTAAACTCTATCGTGAAATGTGGGTTATCTCACTTTAATTCTTACAGAGACTGTGAGGTACCACTGGCGAGTCCATTGATAGAAGAGAACCTGAAGTTATGAAAGGTTGACAAGCTCACCTAAGGATGCCCAATGAAGGTCATAGTCAAATCTCTGTCTCTAGCCATAATGATACTGCCATATAATGTATTCCTTTCTCTCTGGCCACCAGTATATTAGATAAACTCACCATCTCATTTCAGTCTCGCTGCTCTCCCCTTCACCCTCTACTCCAGACAGAACTTTATAAATATGATTAGAACACTTTTCTAAAAACACTTATTGCGGTTTCTAATGCCTGGATGTTTCTAACTGAGAACATGCAGATATATTCCCTGTGGTCTGTGAACTTCTTGAAATTGTAAGTAAATTTTGTGTACATTACAGATACCTTTGTTGGTTGGTTGGTGTATTTGTTTGTTTGTTTTTGTCGAAAGACTGTTTAACACATTAGATTTTGAGACGTGTCCATGTTCTTACCCAAGGCCTGGAGCCCCTAGCTCACCAAGAAGCCCTAAGCATGTCAGCATGGCATGGAAGCAGGAATTAACTGACCCTTCCTACTTTTCCACCTGTCCAGACCGAAATATTGAACCACTTGCAGTTTTTCCCACTCACACCAAACTACGTCTCAACTTTGAAACTGTGCTCCTCTCAGGGGCCTTCACTTGGCCTGGGTTGGAAGCTCCAGGACAGTGAGTCATGTCCAGCATATCTTTATCACTTGAAGTCATCATGTTTTAAAAAATTGATATTCATGGATTACAAAAGTAGAACTACATGCTGTACAATAAAGAAACAAATGTAGAAAGTGAAAGTCCCCTAAGATTCCACCTGCCAGAAAGAATCTCCTTTAACATTTTGGTCCCTGGTCTTTATATAGATCTGTAAATAAACTGTAGTTACTCTATCCTATTCTGCAGTTGGATTTGTTGTTTGCAAAACGTGTTGTTCATCTTTACAGGCTTGTTACGTAGATTTACAATGTATATGTCTATCACTGTCTATTTAGATGATTCTTTTGCTGGTTAGTTTACCTTGTTAGTCCTTGTTACTCCTCTCAAATATGGCTCCTGTGACCAGCCTTCATCATTTAACTTTATCCACTTGTATGAGTACTTCTGTGCAATTGTCCTGGAAGCAAGTCACATATATGCAATTTTAACAATACTGGCAACCATTCGTCCAATGTTCATGTTTATGCAGACACCTATTAATATACTATGCTATATAGAGAGAGAAATAGAATCTCCCTCTGTCACCATCGCTGGAGTGCAGTGGCACGATCTTGGCTCAAACTTCACCCCTCAGGTTCAAGTGATTTTCTTGCCCCAGCCTCCCGAGTAGCTGGGATTACAGGCGTGCGTTATCACACCTGGCTAATTTTTGTATTTTTAGTAGATACGGGGTTTCACAGTTTTGGCCAGGCTGGCCTCGAACTTCTGGCCTTAAGTGATCTGGCAGCCTTGGCTTCCCAAAGTGCTGGGATTGCAGATGTGAGCCACTGCGCCCAACCTGTGCTTTTTATAATTAATCGTTTGTGGATGTTTCCCACCCCCACTAGACTGCAAAACTCTCAAAAACAAAGGTTGTGTGTAATATATCTTGATGTCCCTCCTGGGTTCTCACAGAAGGTACACAAAATAAACCTTGTAAGAATGAATGGACAAAACAATAAACAAAAGAACAACTGAATAATTCAGTAGCTCCTCTAACCCTCATACCAAACTCATATGACAGGTAATGTTTACAGTTCAGAGGAGGTCCTAGGTTTAAACTTTAATGTTTGTTAATAAATAAGTCAGTCAAGGATGAACTCTTGTCCTGACTTTACCAAAACTAGCCCTCCCTAATTTTTGGGGGGGTCTCAGTTTCCCTGTCTCACAAAGAGGAGATTAGAATAATGGTTCTTCAGATCCAGGCAAGCAACTCAATTTTTTTGTCTGTAACCTGAGCATATGCCATAGTTTACTCATCACCGTCTCATCTCTAATCCAAATTGTTCAACAATGCAATAAAATCTCAGGCTAAGGTTAGTGACCAACATAAAATATTTTTGGCCTTTTCGGCCTTCTGCATGTCTGTACTTCAAATATCTGTACATTTTGGGAAACCAAAAAAATGAAAATTATTTTAGATAGGTACCAATCAACCTTCTCGACTATGTTTAGAAGACATTTAATGCTTTAGATGTCATACAAATGATTAATACCCGTCTTGGAGTTGTTGAAGTAAATGTTGGGAATGATAACGGGTTCAGGGATTTGTATTTTATAGGATTTTCACATCCAAGAGCCCATTTGGTATAGTGAAGATAATAGGAGAATGAATGTGTAGCTTTCAGTTTTGTTGAACTTACTCTTGTAAACATTCTGAAAAGAGAACCTTTTGGCCAACTATTTTAAGAATGCATAAATATCAAGGCAAAAGCATTCCCAACCCAACCCACATGTCTGCCCATTCCCCATGGCGGACATCATCATCAGTTCTAAATTTTAATAATAACATTTCTGTTTTAATAACACTTTTATTAAGAATGTTGGGGTGAAGTACTAGAAATGGTCAAATTTATAGGCAATGGAAAATGTAATAAATTCCCTTTTAATCATGTAGCACAAAGCTACTTTAAATCTAGCGTATGGCCTTTATTCCTTTCTTACACACTTTTTATTCTTCATTGATGATCTCAAGTACTCTCTCAATTGATATTTGATTCTCTTACATTGCTATAATTCTGGTTCACCTACCTATTTATTTTTTAATTATTATTTTTTATTTCAGTATTTTTTAGGGTACATGTGAGTTTTGGTTACATGGATGAGTTCTATAGTGGTGAATTCTGAAATTTTAGTGCACCCATCACCCAAGCAGCGTACACTGTACCCACATGGATGGAATGGACAAAGGCCCCAGTGGCTCTGTATGTCCCATTTGGGTACAGGGGATGAGGGATAAAAGACTATACATTTTATATGGAGTCTTTTATCCCTCACCCCCTGCCCAACCTGGCTGCACCCAGGCCCCAAAGTCCATCATTTCGCGCTGTATGTCTTTGCATCTTCATAGCTTAGCTCTCGCCCACCTATTTCAACACCAACCCAGTGTCAATGCTACTGACTTTTCATCACTATTTGAAATCTGGCTGTTTGCAGTGCTGGAAAAATGAAATTACTCAACTTCCTTAACTGGAACAAAAGAACTAGAACCAAAATGTTCGCTTTCTGGACTCCTGTACTTGATAAGATTTATCTCATTTCCTATCTCAAAGTTTATATGTGGTCCAGAAGTACACCACTTCCAGAAGCTCTTTATGCTGCTTGACTTTTTTCACCTGAGTGTGAGAAAATTCTAGCTGTGTGTTTTCTCCCTTTTAGCTGAATAAGGCCTAGCCTGCTGTGCTCCCTCTCTTCAGGAAGCCCATCGCGGGCTATGCGAGAGGTCCCCGCTCATGCCCTTGTTGTGCTCTTTCTGCAGCTGTTTTTCTTTAATTATTAATGTGCCTGTATCTCTCACTTGACTGTAAGGTTCATAAGAAAGAAAGACCCAATTTGTTTTTCTCATAAATGTATAACAGCACACAGTGGTCACTTAGCAATTGTTGAACAAACTCGATTCTTCCTATCGTAAACATGGATTTCTAAAGCCTGATAGATGACTCATCTAGATAAGGCAAGTGAGTAAAGAGATGTGTCCAAGGTTAGCCACTGAATAAGTGATAAAACTAATTCTAAAACCCAGGTCTCCCGACAGCCACGTCCAGTACTTTTTCCTCTCCAGTGCAATCACTACTTGTTTAGGCTGACTGCCTTGGTTGATGGTCTAGGTGGCAATTAAAGGACTCTGTGCTTTCTGCCTTTCAGGGTGGACATACAGGGCAACTGGGGCCTTCATCAGTTCCCCCTTCTTTACGCCCAGAGGATGAGCTTGAGCACCTGACCAAAAAGATGCTGTATGACATGCAAAATCCACCTGCTGACGAATACTTTGGTGAGTGGGGCCTAGAGTGAACTTCCAATGTAACTATCTTGCTCTGATTTCCTTATTTAGTAACTGGAACTATTATCAGCTCCACTGGGAAAGTATTTGAGTCCAGATGCATGGGAGTTGATACACATCCCAACACAACTAAGTAATTGTAGGATTTGCATTTGCAAGACTGCCATAAATGTGATGTCTGCTTAGCTTATATTAAACTTTCAGTGGTCCTTAGAGTTTCTTTAGATACAAATTTTATTGTTGAGACTTATTTTTTACCAGCCTAGGCAACATGGGGAAACTCTGTCTCCACTAAAAATACAAAAATTAGCTGAGTGTGGTGGCATGTGCCTGTAGCCCCAGCTACTCAGAAGGCTGATGCTGGAGAATCACCTGAGCCTGGGAGGTCGAGGCTGCAGTGAGCTGTGATTGCGCCACTGCACTCCAGCCTGGACAACAGAGTGAGACCCCGTTTTTTTTAAAAAAAAAAAAATTAAAAAAAAAAATAAGATGACGACTTATTTTTTGACAATGAATTAGCTTCCCATTAGGCAGAAATAGGATTTCCATGTATGTTCCCATTTCTCACTAGTCTAAAGATTCAAGTAAAAAAATGTGGAATTGGATATTGTCTAATATACAATTTCCAGATTGTACTCTTAATCTTTTTTTGTGTCTCAGTTTAAGAAATGATGTTTTCTTTGTAGTTTTAATTTTCCCCTCTTCAAACTTGGGAATAACTGTGAATCGTTAATCCTTCCAGTCCATGAATATAATGCAAATTTATGAATTGTATGCCAATTGTGAGGTTCTGCGGACATATAACCTGTCCTCAGTGAGGTTAAAGTTGTTCAGAAAGAGGTAAGACAAGCATACAAATAATTACTAGTCTAGGTAGAAAGTGATAAAAGACATGAGAAGGCTTAGGTCAATTGTTGCAAGTTTTATTTTATTTTTATTTTTATTTTATTTTATTTTATTTTTGAGACAGAGTCTTGCTCTGTCACCCAGGCTGATCTGTCACCCTTGCTCTGTCACCCAGTACACTGGCATGATCTTGGCTCACTGCGACCTCCACCTCCAGGTTTTAAGCGATTCTCCTGCCTCAGCCTCCCAAGTAGCTGGGATTACAGGTGCCCACCACCACAACTGGCTAGTTTTTGTATTTTTAGTAGAGATGAGGTTTCACCATGTTGGCCAGGCCTGGTCTTGAACTCCTGACCTCAGGTGATCCACCTACCTCAGCTTCCCAAAGTGCTGAGATTACAGGCGTGAGCCACCGAACTCAGCCGTAAGTTTTAAAAGTTCTATTTATTAGGAGCAGAAATACTGGTAAAGAATTGGTAGCACTTGAATCTGAGCCCTTTAAACCAGTGCCTTTCACATTTTCTGTAGTAGGAAACCATTTTCCTCCCAATCTGTTAGAGACCAGTATTTTTGTAGAGTCAGTTAAATTAATTACTAGGGAAATAAAAGATGCAAAATAAAATGGAAGATGGAATTGTATCATTATTAGAGTTAACTGTTAATGGATTACTCTTTTAAATTGTTGTACTAGTTTCTAAATATTCATTCTTTGTTCCTGTATTTATCTCATCCAGAGTGATAAGCATTTCTTAGACACCCATCCATGGACCACTTTTTGAGTGGCGCTGCTTTAAGGACAAATAGAAAAAGGACATTTGGGGAACAGTATTAGTAAAGGCACAAAGACGGGGACATTGCACAGGATTTTTGCTTCTTCAAATATTTCCTATTTTCATGTCTTTTTTGCTCCTATATGGGAATATGTAATGACAGGTAAACTGACCACACCCGTCCAAAAACACACGGCAGATGAAGTAGGAGGTATTAGGATATGAAAACCCTGGCTTTTATTTGTACTTGGGTGACAGTTTAGCTTAGCTAAAAGAGCACAAAGAGTGGGAATGAAACACCTGGTTGTGGTCTCTTCTCTGTCCCTCACTGGCCAAGCAATGCTGGCATGTCACCCGTCTGCCTGAGCCCCATTTCCCACCTGAGTATCTCAACGGTTAGGGCAAATGTTCTCTAGCATTTCTTTCAGCAGTAATAAGTTCACTGTACAAACATTCTTAATCTAAAGTATAACAATAAAGCTAAATATAAATTGATGGAGATTAACAACAATGCATGGAGAACAGTAAAACAAAACATAGAAAATCCACGAAGGTTTCTAGTTACATCAAAGTACACTAAAAGTTTATTAATGCTCTTGTCATTGCCATGTGAGGAGGGTTTATAATGGGGTCTAAGATACACTTTTTAAAAGTGAAAAATAAGGTCTCTATATTTACACCCTATTAAAAAGGAAAAGCTGACTTACTAAGTATATATGCTTCAAATATCATAGCAACAAAGTATATAGACACACAAAAAAACTGAACATAGATGGTAATTGCATGAGTGAATATATATTGAACACTCTGGGAAACAGATATAAATTATTACCTTTCCCTTCAAGAACTGTCCAAGCTCTACTACTTAGTAGCTTAGAAAACTTGAACAAATATTATTCCCTGTAAACCTTCATATGGGAATAATAACTAGCTTATACTGTTGTTTTGAGAAATGAATGAAATATTTATACAAAGCACTTAGCCAAGTTCTTGGCATGTAGAATACACTCAATACTCAAGATTCTCCCATGCTCTTGGGGCTTATAGTTTATTTAAGACAATAAGATATGCTCATTAAAAATCCATTATGCTCAATTTAAATTTAAGTTCCTAGCAACAATAGAACGTATGTCACCAACTGGTAAATAATCATTGCCAAATGGGGATTAATAAGCATTTGAGAATTTGGAAAAATGACTATCCTTTATTAAGTGCTTATGATATGGCAGCACTATATTTTATTTATGTTATAGGAATTAACTCATTTCACTCTTATAGGAAAACATAACCCTGTGAAGTAGATACTATTATCATTTTCAGATTTTGAAATTAAGGCACAGAAATATTAATTTGCCTAATGTCAACAGCTAATACATTGCAGAACTGAATTAGAATCCAGATCTGTACATTTAAACACCACACTGTAAAAGACAGGGAAAGCTACCCAGGCTACATATTTAGAAGAGTGTTTGTGGTGGAGATTAGCTTTGGACAGATGGGAAATAAGAGATGAGCATTCTCTTCTAAGTACACAGAATTAACAAAATATAAGTTGAGGCCAGGATTATTTAAAGAAAATTTACGTTATGTAGAAAAAAAAAATGCCTATGATAATATTCAGGCTGCTCTGCTAGGTGGTGGTGGGGGGGGTAGATGGGGATCTTACCTTTGAGATTCTTGTAGTCTAATAGGATATGTGTGCAGGGTTATGATGTTATATTATAAGCACAAGACAGAAAGTGACAAGTGACTTAATCAAGGTTCACCAAGTGCTCTTTGAGAATTCAGGAAAAGGAAAGAGAAAATCAAGAGAGAGGAATGGAAAAGTGTTTATAGAATAGTTAGCCTTCGAGTAAGTCTCTAAAATTGTGCTAATTGAGATTTGGAAGTAGGAAGATAGTAGAGAAGTGAAGTCATTTCTCATGAGGGGAATTTTGACATAACAGGGAATAAAACCATGGAGAGAAGTAGCAAATATTGGGAAATAAGTTTCAAGTAGTAGGTTAGGACCAATCTAGGGAAGGCTTTCAATGCCTGGCTAAAGGCTAAGAACCGTATTGTCTATAATGAGCCCTTGCACATTGAGATCACAGGCCATGGGAACTGCTCTATGGATAGTGGTTAAAAACGGGCTCCAGAGCCAGGGTGCACCTCTTACCTGCAAGATGAAATCAAGAGGCAAAGGACTCGTGAAAAGAACTGTCCTTTATTGTTCTGTGCTTTAAACATTTCTCAAGCACCTTCTCTGTGCCTGCTACTGTGCTGGGTGTTAGGGACCACCGAAATGCAGAGGCTCTGCCCTCATGGGCTGGTGGGTTCCTAGAAAGGACAAGAGAGTCACAGATGTCAAGGATTTCAGTGCAGATATCAGCACTGTGTTGGGTGTGACTGAGCTGCTACGTGAGGGTCCATAAGTCTGACTGAAGATGAGCAGAAGGAATACATAGCAGTGTGTTTGCATCAGCAGGGCCTGACCTGAGAGCCATAGATAAAATCCTCTCTTGCTTTCTGTCAGAGTTTTACCTTTGGCCTATTCTGGACTGAAAATAGCATTGCCAAGCACTTCCCTTAAATAACTTCTCTTTTTTGCAGGACTATCCTTTCAGCCCTCCAAAACCCCATCACCTACTCTTTCTTTACTACTTTGCCTATTTAGTGCTGGAATTTTTATTGAAACCATAGCTGATTTACTGAAGGTAATTAAGTGCTTTCATGTTGTAGATCTCCTGCTAGACTGCAAGCTGCACTTGGGAGTGAGAGTGAACAAAATGTAAATAAACGATGTCAACAGAGTAGGTTCCTTTGTGGTCCTGTTGCTTTGCTTCCAAGACACTCTTTTTTTTTTTTTTTTTTCATAAGTGGAATGATTCATGAATGTGTTATTATAGTCATTGTTTCTTTATGGAGCCCCTCATCACTCAACAGTTTTGTTTATGTTGAATTATAATTATCGTATGCTTCAAAGTATTGGGAGAGGTACCGGAAGATCACCTCACAGATGACTTAAGTATAAAGGAGAAAAGGAACTTTTATAATGGAGAGGTCTCCTGGAAGCCGTCTTAAACCAAGGAATGAAATTTAACATGCTCAATAATGGGACAGACTGGCATGTGCCAACTGAATGTAGGAAGTCCACAGCATCATCTAGGCAGTAGTCTTGCTAAAATATTTCAGCTCTATCCAACCGTTAGGAAGTAAAAAATGCAGATGATGGGACATGCCTCAAGACACCTGTCCTGAATTCTGCAACACTGTCAGTGTTACAAAACACTATTCTAGATTAAAGGAAATTGAAGAGACATGCCATTCAAATGCAAGGCATGTGTCTTGACTGAATTCTGGATGAAAAAAAAAAGCTACAAAGGATTGGTGGCAAACTTAGAGAAATTTGAATATGAATGATATGTTAGATAATACATCAGTGTTAATTTCCTGATGATATTAATGGCATTGTGCTTATGTAGGAAAATCTTATTTTTATGAGCTATTTGTTGAAGTATAGGGTGAGGTGTGATTATGTCCAAAATTTATTTTGAAATAGTGATAGAGTGACAGAAATAGAGAGAGAGAGGGATAATTGATAGATGTAGACAAACAGAGATAGAGATAAATGTTGTGGGGGGAGGCAGAATAACCTCAGGTTAAAACAGCTAGAGCTGCTATAACCGCAACAACTACAAGGACTCCCCTCCTCTAAAAATGTACTGAAGCCTGTCACAAATGAATTACCTTAAGAATTCCTCGTTGGATGGATAGAGATTGATATTTCTGCACCTTCTCAACTTCCCTGTTTTAATGACTACAGTAGGTCTTTGAAATTTCCCATTATTTTTTATTTTGTTTTTCTTATTTTTTACCAGACATACACACCTCCTATTGCTGGTGAGATGAGGACAATTGTGGCAGTGATGATGAAAGCTGATATTTACCTAGAGCTCCATATGTTTAAAAAAGCAAGTCGCAGCCACAACGTGACTAGCAGATCTGGCAATGATGTCTTCATTTCATTTTTTAGATGGGGAAATAGAGATTCAGAGAGGCTCAATGAGTTGTTCAAGGTCACATAGCTAATAATTTCGGAATGTGGCCTCACTCTTCTGATCTCATGTCTATTATGATACATTACCATTACAGAAAGGTGTATATATATGCTTTTCCTGCTGATTGTCAGTAATTGGCTGTTTCTCTCCCATTTCATAACTTTTCCTTATGAAGTTATGATCTTCAAGTGAGAGATAGAGGGACTGCTTCTGCCCAAGATCATATGTTTGTAATCTGGACTTCAATGTCACTAATATGTTTCAACTATCTTTAACGTCTGGAATTAACTGCTGTGACATGGCTGAGGTACATACATTAGGAAGACAGTCTACCTAATACCTCCCTATCAGCCGTTTTACAGTCTGTAGTTCTTCTCTTGACCTTGGGAGAAGGCACATCACTAATAGCCACAGTTCTTGTTTTCTCGAGTCAGGTTTTTGTAAAATATAATAAGCAGAAACCCTTAACTGTCTCAGCTGGTTTTTTTCTTTTTCTTTTTAATGATTTCTTCTGAAAAGGTGATAGTTTTAGTGTTTCCATGCCTTCTGTTGTCCATGTTCATTAAAACTTGTGACTGTTGCATTACAGTATTAGGTAAATGCCACAGGTGTTGAACCATGATAAAAGTTGGATGAGTCTATATCTCTAAAGGAAAGATACAGTCTCTATACTGTGGGCATTTGCCATCTACTTGGACTTAAGTTTTGTGTATAACAGATTTCCTTACCATGGACATGTGTCTTTCCATTAACAATGGTGTCGTTGAGTGGGCCTCTAAACACTACCTGGTAGAGGAAAGGGAGGAAACATAGTAGAAAGTTGGAGGTAGGAGAAAATTCTTACCCAATTCA
Organism: Theropithecus gelada; assembly: GCF_003255815.1. Lineage (NCBI taxonomy): Eukaryota > Metazoa > Chordata > Mammalia > Primates > Cercopithecidae > Theropithecus > Theropithecus gelada. Next base: position 185,173,138 of record NC_037669.1, read on the forward strand.
ATAAACCTGACAGTGGGTGTTTAGCCCAGCTTATCTACAGGAAGCCTTAGTTCAAGTGCTTGCGTTTTAGAGCACATTTTTTCCTGGACAACTAGAAAAATACGTTGATATTAAAGGAGGCTCTCAGTTCTAGTGATAGATGCTTAAAAAGAACAAGGGGTGGCCAGGCACAGTGGCTTATGCCTGTAATCCCAGCACTTTGAGAGACTGAGGTGGGCGGATCACAAGGTCAAGAATCAAGACCATCCTGGGCAACATGGTGAAACCCCGTCTCTACTAAAAATACAAAAATTACCTGGGCATGGTGGCACGCACCTGTAGTCCCAGTTGCTCAGGAAGCTGAGGCAGGAGAATCGCTTGAACCCAGGAGGCAGAGGTTACAGTGAGCCGAGATTGTGCCAGTGCACTCCAGCCTGGCAACAGAGCGAGACTCCGTCTCAAAAAAAAAAAAAAAAAGGAACACGGGGTGATGAAATAACTATAAATTATTATAATTTAGAGTAAATTCAGAGTTTATAATAGAAAATGGAAAATTTTTTAGTTGAGTATTAAAATGAATAGGAGAGAAAGGTATTATTCTCAGAAAATTGGGGTATCTACAGGGCTAGTTGCCAGCTTTAAAGTTTGTTTTTTCACATAGTTTCAGGCAGCTAAAGAAAAGTAAAGTTGAGTTTGTCTCCAGATAACCTTGAGACATCTGTTTGAAATTGTCCAAGACTTTTCCGTGTTGGGTGATACACCCACAGCCTTAAGTAATACACCCGGAGCCTCTAAGTTTTGTGCTTTCATTCATTTTGTAAGAGAAAGCATCTTTGTATATGAAGCTTTTCATACATGTATGTCTGTGACTATGCCATAATTTTCTCCAAATAATAATATTCTGGCTGAGCAGCCCTTAAGGCTGAAGATAACACTATTGGAAGACAGTATCTCTGGAAATGGATGTTGTAATGCATCTAAGGATGGACTGGAAATATCTGACAGTATATATTTTTTTAAGCCTAGAACTGTAATTATCTTGACATGTTTATATGATATCGTCTTATTCCTTCTTTAAAAAAAAAAAAAACAGAAGTATGTGAGCCTTAAAATTATTGAGTGAGCTATTTGAAGAATCCTTCAGAGCAGTCTTAGGTAAATTCTCTTCTCAGAACTTAGTATTTATCTAAGGAAACTTTTTGTTCATCTCTGAGTATCATTAGTAGGAGTTGTTGAGAATTTTTTCAGAAAGCCAGAAGTTTGTTCCAGTGGAACTAGGCTTTCATTTTTCAAAGGACAGCTAGACAAAAGTAGAAGGCATGAGGCGGCAGGGACCTAGCACATGCTAAGCCTTGAGAGAAGAAAGGCGTGAACATGAATAAAGTGCTGTGATCAATCACTTTATTGGTAATGCCAGCTCATTGTATTTGGTGCCTTGGTGTCTTCTCAATTAAGATGAAAATGGAGGGCCAGTGAATGTTCCTGAATAGAAACAGAACAAACAAAACAATGGGGAGATGGTCCATTTTCTTTCTGCACTAGTGGGACCAGTTGTTAAGTGAGCTTGTCCAGAGGACTTGACTAAGATGCTTAGGAAATTAGAAAACATGATTTGAGGTGCAGTTGAAGGTATAGAGAAAGGAAAACCTAGAGCTCTGATTGCTGTTGAAAGACTATCATGTGGAAAAGGAATTTGACTTAATATCTGTGATTCAAAAATTAGCAACAAAGGCAAGTGAGGGGAGTCTAGCCAGTTCCCATTCAGCATGATGAAATCACTTTCTTAAGAGACAGAAGAAAGTCTTCCTAAAATTCTAGGTCAGAATCTAATAATCCCTTGTTGATGAAAATGGTAATAGGTACTCAAGTAGCTGATGGATGATTAGATTAGATTTCACAAGTGCTGTCCAATTCTGACATTTTGTGACTTAGGCATCTAAACTTGTTTGGAAGTTAACGTCTTGCATCCAGCTTCTAGGTCTACCCCTAGATTATCATTATTATTACATGATTTCAACTAACACTTATATAATGCTGTTTAAAGCACTTTTCTACTTCTTGTATCACTTGAGCAAGACAGCAGTCCTACAAAATAGACAGTGTGTTTGTTTCCATTTGGGATATGAAGAAATGAAAGATTTCAGTGATTAGGGGACTCCCCACTCCCCAGGGCTCTCCACTACCCTCACAAGTCATAAAACAGGTGAGTAGCAGAATTGCACTGGGGCGCAGGCTATTGACTTTAAATTCTTTTCACTTTTCACCCCATTGTGCTGTTAACACCATGTTGCTGAACTGGTCATGGACCATAAGATAGATGAGTTAACATACTTCATGTTTTAGCTTTTTAATCTATATAAGGAACGATGTGATTACTTTGTAAAGTGCTTAGAGGATCTCAGCTGAGAGGTGTAAAGTAATTTGTATTTCATTGTTTGTATTATTATGTGACAAGAAAATGGTTTCCAAAGTGCTCCTATCAATTACAAACTGGGAAATGACTCCAGGTGGGCAGCTGCCTTTAGTGGGTCTCGTTTTCACAGATAAGTGACCTAATTAATGAAAAACCCCAAAACTACAAAGAAAAATTAGACAATAAGTGGCTTAGAGAGAAGGTTGTATTGATGGGGGGGGTGGGGGGCGGGAAATGGGTTTCTTGGTTTTGTTTCTCTCTAACTTTTTGTTTAGGGTATCTTTGAGTTGTGGGAATAGAATGTTTTCTAGTTAATGAGGCACATTAGATATATTTTCTTTTGTAGTAGTGACTTCTGGTAATGTTTGTTCAGAGTAGTATATGTTTACAGCACTAAATAAATAATAATCCTGAGCATTTTATGTGTTCCATCTTAGCATACATTAATTTTTTATTAATTTGACTAGTGTTTTATGTTTGTTGGTTGGTTTTTGAGTTGGAGTTTTGCTCTTATTGCCCAGGCTGGAGTGCAATGGTGCAATCTCGGTGCACCGCAAACTCTGCCTCCCAGGTTCAAGCAATTTTCCTGCCTCAGCCTCTCAGGTAGCTGGGATTACAGGCATGCACCACCACGCCAGGCTAATTATTTTTGTATTTTCAGTAGAAACGGGATTTCTCCATGTTGGCCAGGCTGATCTCAAATTCCCAACCTCAGGTGATCCTCCTGCCTTGGCCTCCCAAAAGTGCTAGGATTGCAGGTATGAGCCACTGCACCCGGCCTGGCTAGTGTGTTTTTAAGCATTGACTTGGAATCCCAGACTTAGAGTAAAGAAGAATGTGATCTTAGAAACTATTTAGGAAAATCCTTCATTTTTCTAGAAAACTGAATCCCAAATGACTCATCCAAAGCCATGCAACTAGGTGTGTTTTGAATTCTATGGTCAAAATTTTCTTTCTGAGTAATAGACAGTCTCTGATGGCATGAAGAGGAATGGCAGGGCTATTTACAAAGGTGCAGATGTAGGTCAGGCCTGCTACTTTTGTAATCTCAGACCTTAGATCCACCTGATTCAAACGTAAGAACACATTGCCCTTAAAAAGAATAAAATAAAATAATTTTTTAGGAATTATGTGTATGTATTTTTCAAATACAAAAGAACCAAAGTTTTCTTATATAAAGGAACAAAAGAGATTCCCAATATCTTTTATCTCAGTGTCTTTATCCAATTTACTTGTAATATTTTCCGTCTATTTTCTGCACTAGAGGTAAGTCTGCATGAGAGCAACAATTTACGTTTAGTTCACTGTTGTGTTTCTAGCATTCCTAGAATAATGCCTGGCACATCAGAGATGTTTAATAGGTGTTAATGAATGTATGAACTAATAAATGAAAACTGTGAGCAGACATTTACATTTCTGTGACAGGACATGGTATATAGTAAGCTACAGGGAGGAAATACTTCATTAATTTAAAATGTATTTATTTAGCACCTTATAAAATCATAAAATGTTAGAGCTGGAGGGAATCTGAAGACACTATCTAGGAAAACCTCTTCATTTTTAGAGATGATGAAAATGAGTGAGATTTTTAGGGTCACAAATATGTTAGTGACAGAGCCACAGAATATAACTCAGATTTTCTCATTCCTTTTTTAAAATCACTTAAGGGCACTAGAGAATATATAAACTAGAGTAAGACATGGCTGCTACATTTATTGAACTTAAATTTAAATTGAATTAGTTCATTTGGGCTTGATCTCTTTTGCATGTATCTTCTGTGAAATTTAAAGGTTCAACTGGTCCATGAAGAGAGTACCTGGTTAAGATTTTATTTTTTAAGTACTAGATCACATTTTCCCCAACTGTAGGTTTCATCCTGGTTCCCAGTACCATTTCATACCACCACAATTTTCTTCTGTTCTAATCTAATTGGATTGGATCTACAAGGCATCACGTTGAAAGAAACATACTTTTCTTATGTTTACTTGAGTTGTCCATAGCAACCTGTCCTGAAAGATTGTCCATTTAAAGTAGGCCTCTTAAAGACTGTGAACCACCACCCAGTATTGGTGTTTCATACCATCTTGATACAAACAGCAGACATCCAGTCATTCAGCTGCATTGGGATCACTATCTCTTTATCAGAAGAAAGAAGAGAAAAATATAAGAGAGTTTTCTACTTCATGATTGAATGTTCTTTGCTTATTAACTGTGGAAGCAAACTTGAAATTCTGGGAGAGAAAGCACTAGTGGGGCACACAATGCATATGGTGCAAAGAAAGTCTCAGTTTGGTACTGGTACAAGTACCTGAACCTACAAGTGCTAATTATGCATCTTCTGGTATTAACACACAAGCATGCTTAACTGTGAACTCAACTCCTTTCCCCTTTCAAACCACCATCATTCCCCCAACCTGCACTTTCCCCACAACTTTCTCTAAAACACACAGATAAGCATCTCCTTACAGACTTTGAAGTGACATTAGGATTGTCAGAAGGCATAATTAATTGACTGTCAGCAAAGCCATTGTTTGAACATCTGTGGAGTTGTACTTGGTAGGCATCTGTTGTTTTTGTTTGTTTGTTTGTTTGTTTCTGTTTGGTTTTGTTTGTTTGTTTTTTGAGATATAGTCTTGCTCTGTCACCCAGGCTGGAATGCAGTGGTGTGATCTTGGCTCTCTGCAACCTCCACCTCCTGGGTTCAAGCAATGCTCCTGCCTCAGCCTCTCAAGTAGTTGGGACTACAGGCATGTGCCACCATGCCCAGCTGAATTTTGTATTTTTAGTAGAGATGGGATTTTACCATATTGGTCAGGCTGGTCTTGAACTCCTAACCTCGTGATCTGCCAGCCTTGGCCTCCCAAAGTGCTGGGATTACAGGTGTGAGCCACCGCACCTGGCCCTGTTGTATTTTTAATTGACCGGATTCGTTCATCTACAAATATTTATTGATTGCCTACTACACATCAATTATTATAGTGTATACTATGGGAGATAATGGAAATAATATAATGGCCAAGGAGAGAAAGCATTTGTCAAATCCTCTAGGGCCAAGGGCTTTGATAGAGAACAAATTTCACAACTGACAGTGGCAAATGTATTCTTTCCCATGCAGGTTCAGAGGATTTTGCCACTGTACTAACTGACTTACGCCATAAAAAATGCTGAAATAGTTCATGTGAAGAGGTACAGGCATACATCTTCCTGGTGTGTGAAGATGAGTAGCAATGCACCGTCTGTGGTTAGAGTTCCCACCAAAAACGGTAAAATACTTAAAAAGAAAAGCAAAAAATATCCAAGGCAATTAAAAAAAAAAAAAAAGGAAATCATAGAGGCAGGTCCAAGTTAATGACCTTATCCCAATTCTCTTCCTAAGTCTGACTCTGATGTTAGTCATGTTGTATTTAATTCTTCCAGATTTTCTATAGTACTGTACAGCTCTGATCTCAGTCCTCACTTGGTTCTAAGGTTTGACCATCAAACTTTGAACTTGTATGAGCCTTGAACTTGGCTCGACTCCTATCTGGCAGTTAGCATCATTTGTGAAAATTCAGCAAAAGCAAATAGAAACAGTGTACAGTAGTGACTTTCTGAAAGGACCTAAGAAGATACAGTAGGCAGGAGTAATGGAAATGAGTTTTTAACCTCCACTGACTCACCCTTTCTTTCCTAGTCAGCCTTAGGGTCATGGCAAAGTTAGAGAGGCATTTAGAAATCATCTTGCTTGAGAGCTTCCCATTCTTCAGTCATTAGAGAGCATCTTCATAATTTTTTACCATATATATAAACTATCCATCATATTATTTGCCTCATATTTGTATGTAAACCAATTAACTTTATCTGACTTTGTCTTCCTTCATAGCAATAACGTCTATAGTTTGATTATGTGAGTTGAAGTACTAAGTTGCTTCTTTCCTGTAAAAGATATTAAACTGAACACTATATTTAAATTTTAAAAGTACGGCTGGAATTACAGATCACATCTGTAGTCCCAACACTTTGGGAGGCCAACGCTGGAGAATTGCTTGAGTCCAAAAGTTCGAGACCAACCCAGACAACATAGTGAGACCCCCATCTCTATAAAAAAAAATGAAAAAATATTGCTAGGTATAGTGGTGCACATCTGTGGTTCCAGCTACTCACAAGTTGAGGTAGGAGGATCACTTAAGCACAGGTCAATGGTGCAGTGAGCCGTGATTGCACCACTGCACTCCAGCCTGAGTGACAGAGCAACAGTCTGTCTCAAAAAAACAAAACAAAACAAAACAAAACAAAGTGAATTCATGCACCAGCTAATGTTTGAAATATTGAGAAATGTAGATATCATTCAACAAGAAGAAAAATTGATAGGATACCATGGTGAAATGGTGTCCTCAAGCTTACCCATTAAGTGTATAAAGCATACTTTTTTCTTTCTTTTTTTTTTTTTTTTTTTTTTTTTTTGTGATATTTTTTTTTTTTTTTGTCATGCGGAGTCATCATGTTCTTGTGAAAGATCGTATTGTGTTAGATATTGTTCCAGGCATCCAGCACTGAGAGGCTTTGCCGGCCTGATACTGTCCCACTGACTCACTGTGACATCTTAGGCCAGTCTCTTTTCCACAAGTCTCATCTCTCATATCAGGAGATCAGAACACATGAACTATCGTGATCCTTTAGGCCTCTTAATTCCTTTGCCTCAAACACTAGTGTCCTCTCTACACTGTTAAAATGTAGGTGAGTAAGAAAAGCAGCTGCCCCGCATGAAATTTCAGTGCTGCTTGCCTCAGAGCTCTGGAGAAGAATTGTAAACAAATCCAAGAATTCTATTTCCTAGATCACTTTATGCTCTGCTTGTTACTGTTACCCATTTCCTGAGGTTTATGAGAGGGTCACTGCATTGAAAATAGCTTTCAATGCCAGGTCATAAAAGTGGAATAGGATGTTGAATATGATGAAGAATACCACGCACTGGTGTTGGGTACACTAGTAGCGTCACTCTGTTTCAGGATTTTTCAGTAATGGTGTTCAGTCATGGTAATTGGCATACCGGCTCAGTAATGGTGTTTACTAATGGTGATATTAATATGGGTAACCATCAACGGAGCAATAGTCTTTAATGTAGATGATACAGCAGTGATGAAAATGAATAATTCGTCATTTGTCAGGTGGCTTAGTAAAGTGAGCACTAGATTTGGAGTCAGGAAATCCAAGTGTAAAGTATCATCTTTTCTGTGTGACATTAGTGACATGTGACATTTGTGCTCTGCTTAGAGTATTTTGTTATACATTCTTGAGAACTCTTCTTTTAGCAGTTTTAAGATGACTGTTATTTTGCCAGAAAAACTAACATATCCATGGACAAGTTAGAAGTTTAAACCAAATTGTTTCAGTTTTGTTTAGATTAACTCTGAGTTTCTCAAGAGTCTTCCTGAATTTCAGTTATTTCACTTATTAAAAAGATCATTTTCCCTATCTATTTTATGTGCATATTGTGGGAACCAAATTAAATAAGTCAGTATGAAAAAGTTTTCTAAACCATAGCAGAAGACCAAAAATTTAAGAGATGTTAGTATCTCTACCTAATGCAGCATCTGGCTTGATTTGTGCCATTTATGATTAGTGTGTAATAATCATGCCTCTGAATTGTTAACGTCAGTGTTTATCTCTATTTGAATTAACACTTTGTGTTTTCTTATGATGTTCTGTTGTAATTGGAATATCACTAGAGAATACAAAAAGTGTTTTTTAGTCATTGTGTGTGAGAAAGCAACACACCAAGATATACCACAATGTTCTTGTTTGCTGAGCAAACTACTCTTGCTTTTTAATGTGGAATGCAGACGAACTAATTGAAAAGAGACAAAATGAATTTTGACTCAAATTGAACAGGATGAATCATAACCCACTTTCTCGTCTGAGATGTGAAGAAGAAAATGTAAAGGAAACCAACCACCACACAGCTTTACTGTCAGTGTCAGCATAATCAACATAGAGTGTTTTTCAACAGATAAAGAATATATTTCTGCAAGGCTGAGAATTGCAGGTAGTCGGAAACCTAGTTATTTTTGCTTTGTCTATAGTCTGCTAAAATTGTCTAGTTCTGCCTTGGTGAAAGCATTCTAATCAAGAGAGTTTGGGGCCCCTCAGTAATTGTTTCTCAAACCATTCAGAAATGTACCTGTGATCTCTATTGAACAGAGGCCCATCAGAGACTGGACCCTCTGTTGAATGTCTGGTCCAAGTGTCATTTTGTCAGATGGTCAAGAGCAGGGAGACAGCGAACAAACAGAAACCTGGACAGGACTGAATTGCTGCTTCCCTGAAAATAACTTACTTGTGTTTATTGATGTGAATGATTAAAGAAAAACACTTTGTTCTATTGGATTCTAGAATTTAGATGCATGATCAACTTATCTTGTGAATGTAGCTTCAAAAAAAAAAAAAAGACTTTATACAAATAAAGAGGCACTATAGCATACCCTAGCAAAAATCTCTAATTCCTAAGTCAAAATTTATTTCTAATTTTTGTTACTATTGTCTTTGATTCATAACTCTTATGATCTTTATTTTCTTCATGTGTATTTATATATTTTCTATTTTACTGTAATATTACTAAGATGAGAGAGCACATCTTTCTTATCTTACTCTTCCTCTCTTCCCCAAAAAGAAAAATGAGAAGAGGAGATAGAGCTAGATGATTTTATAAATTTCTTTGCGCCACTCCACCAACATTTTTGCTTGCAATAGAGGTTCTCTAGTCTGATTTGATCCTAAACCATTCTCACTAATGGTTCTGCTTAAAATAGTACATATTGAACACTTACTATTTAACATGAGTTCTACGTGCAATACTTATATCTGGACTATAACTCTAGGCAGTAGATATTGTTCTTTTACAATGAGAAAGCTGAAGCCAAGAGAAGTTAAATAATTTTCCCAGAATCTAGTCATTAGAGTTGCAATTTGAACACAGAACCTGGCTCTTAACCCCTGCATATACCATGCCTGAGACTATAGATTTCAGAAGGTGAGCTAGCCAAGGCCTGGAAAAAGATTAGAGTCGCAGGATCTGTGCTCATTCCATGGCCTTTCTGGTAAATCCTATTCTATTTTTCCCTCTACTTTCCCTGGGGGATGTTTTTAGTATGATTTGATTTTCTCTGATTGAAGGGTCTCACCACTGATCAGGGAGCAATTAGAAACACAGGTACACCATCTCTTTGTTTGCACTGTACCAGATGTCTGCTGGGACAGTGTCTTTGCCCTCCTACATGGGTCATAGTGCCCAGCTGGGCTGCTTAGTCCAGATAACATAAGACGAGTTCTGACTGTAATGTTTTTTTTTTTTTTGTTAATAACACTTGGAATATGCATCTTTATTCTTCCATTCCTTCTTGGACTTGAAACCTGGTTATTATGATTGTAGCAATATTTATGTCCAGAAACTCCCTTCTGCCCACAATTTGCCTCAATCTAGTACTGCTTTCTTTCACACATGTAAATAGTTTTAACTTTTAATGATCCATCCCTATGGCATCTTCTAGTCCAGTGATCTGTAGAAAAACCAGGCCCAGTCTCATTGCCCAGGTGGAAATAAGAGAGAGCAAGGAAAAGGGGACTGATTTTGAAAACAAAGTCACCCTGTTGACATGTCATCAGGCAAAAGAGTTCAGTGCAATAGCTAGCAATTGGCTCACTCAGTCGGAAGTTGATGCTATTTTAGGCCGTCAGCGGCAGTGTCAATGTATCTGTGAATTTTGCCATTTTATTTCATTAGGATGGTTCAGGAAGCCAGACACTGATTAACTGATTCTTCGACTTCGTTCCCACTCCTAATTTTGGATGTGTGGTGTCTTCAGGAAGCTGCTGTGTCACCTTGATTCTAAAGAAAAGTTTTGTTGTGCCTCTAGAGCAATCCGGACCAGTGTACCCTTGTATCTGATTATGCTGGAACCTGCTGTGTTCCACCTCTCTGGTCACAGGTGGTATGGGGATACGTTTGCTTCTGGTTCTCCTCTGGCAGATCAAGGAAATATGGTCCAAGTGCGTGCAGCCCGTTCCCATTCAAAATGTATCTGTCGTAATAACAGTATTCTCGCTGACGCATTAGATTCAAGGTGGACTTAATCTGGAGATCACCTAAGAAGAAGACATCTATGGAAGGAATGGCCTCAGCATTACAGTCACTTTCGAAGTCAAGAGGTATTCTAGACAGGCCACACAGTATGTGTAGGTAAGACCAGGAGAATTCTAAGTTCTGTGTTGTTGCTAAGGGCTTGGAATCTGATTTTATTTATAAACATGCTCTAAATAAGAAGGATAAGGATCTCTAGATAGGAAATGTATGTTGTTCTTTGTTTCTTCATTCATTCAATAATTATTGAAGGCCTATGATATGCCAAACAGTTGTTCCAAACATTTCCATTAAGCATTAGTCCACAAAATATAGACAGAAGTGCTTACAAATAGCTCAATTACAACGTGATATATTGCTGGAGTTTGGTGATACGGGAGGAAAGAAGTTAGAATGACTTACTATGAATGGAAAAGTGGGGAAAGGTTTCTGAAATAGATGATGTTAAGACTGAATAATAATGGAATTTTTCAGGTAAGCCATGAATTCAAGGGCATTTCAAACAGTTCAGTAGGGACAAAGGTATAGAGACCAACACCAAAAAAAGTGTGATATGACTGCCAAAGAATATTGGAAGGAGAAGTGACACTAAATGAATGATCAGAGGCCAGATCCAGAGGGCCTCTTATTTCTTACTAAAGAATCTAGAGTATGTCCTGAAAGTGTGGAAGCTCCGTGAAGGGTTTCAACAAGGGAACCACAAGATATTGATTGAAGATCACTCCAGGTACTGTTGTGGGGAGAAGTGTTCAATGGGACAGGATTTGGGGGATGAAGATCAGTCTGGGTGTCATTTGTACTAGTCTAAGGGGAATAAGGGCTGGAACCGAGACAGTTATCTTGTGACAATTTAGAGAAGGGTTTCAAAGGAGGGTAAGAGGGATGGGTTGAGACTTATTCCTGGGCTTCTGTCTTGGGTAGGTAATGACATCACTAAGTGATGTGAGAAAAAGAGAAGGAGTTCAGTAATGGTGGTGACATCAGTCCACAGAGATCCTCTGTTCAACACTTACTGAGTACTTGCTGTGTGTACGCACTGTTCTAGGCATTGGTGCAACAGCAGATGAAAAGCTTCTTTCATGGGGCTTACATTTCAGTGAGGAGAAAATGAGGACACATAAGTAAAATACATAGCATGTCACATAGCAGTATATCCTATTGAGAAAATTATGCAGGAGAAGAGGGATAGTGAGTGATACAGTGGTAGCGGGGTGGAAGTATCATGGTGAATAGTGTGGCAGCTATAATTGTGAGGTCTCTATTGTGGGTGAAATCTGGTCTGCCTAATTGTGTTTCTTTTTCATTTTTTGTTTGTTTGATGAATTATTATTTCTCCTAAACAAGGCAAATAAACAGCAATAGCAACATAAACATTTACAAGCACATAGATGTAGGCATAATAGTTTGTGTTGCCAACATAACACATGCCAGGAAAAACAAAAGAAAACAGCAGCTAAAAAAAGTAAATATCAAAAAAAGGGAGCTTTCTCATACACAAATTCTTGTCATTCAAAATGCTGTATAGTTTGAATTAGAACGTCACAGAATGGGACCTTAGATTTAATCCAAATCTCTTAGTTTAGGCACAGAAACCTTCAGCCGAGCAAGGAAGTCAGTTATTCAAGCACACACAGATAGGTCTAAAATTCAGGTTTTCTAACTTCATGTCTAAGGATCTTACCCTTATCACCATCCCAGAAAAGCCCAAAGCAGCTTGGGTCTAAATTTCCACTTTGCCACAGTAACCTTGAGCATGTTTGGCTTCTCTTTGCAACAGTTTGCTCATTTGCGAGGCAGGGATGACTATAATAGTATCTGTGGTAGCGGGTTTTGGAGGATTAAATAAGTTAATAATACATGCAAATTACTTTCAAATGGGGGCTGACACACAGTTAATGTTCAGGAGTACTGAGGGTATTGAAACGTTATGATATAGGCTATTTAGGTGTTGTGTATTTGAACATAACCTTGAGACCAGTTTCTGGTGATGACCACAGGTAAGATATTCTGTGTTTTAGTTAAGATGATTTCCAGTTAAGATGTTGAAATACTAAATACTTTTCTTGAGTCACCGAATAATTATAAAATATATTAAAATAACTTTGATATTTATTTCATTCATAGAAGTTCTAGACAATCCAGTCTAGAGAAGAGTTATGTAAAATTCTACACCAGAAATAGAACCCTAACCTTGAAAGACAGGGACACTTATTCATATACGTATGCCTAACACAAATGGTCCCCATAATTGTTGACAAACACTTATTGAGCATTGACCATGTGCCAAGCAGCATGCTGAACACTTTACATAGCTGATCTCACTTAATACTCACAACAGATAGGCATTCATATCCAGATTTTTCAGATGAGAAAATTGAGTCTTAGGCAGTTCAGTACCTTGTCCAAGGTTATATAGATATCAAGAGCCTAGATCTTCATAAGCCAAGTCTCTGTTCCTGTTTGCTCAGCAAATATCTGTTTTTCATGAGGATGCTTTTCTCAACTAGCTACTATATTCTGCAACCAGACTGCATTTTACACTGTTATGCTTTCTGTGCCATTCCTAGTACTCATTCATAGAATTATAAGCTCACAGATTGTTAAGGCTGGAGGAAACCTGAGGAGTTTCTTGGTTCTCAGCATAAAGACTCAGAATCACCTGGAGGAGCTTTATCACATACAAAACTACACACCCACACACACCTACCGTGTATTTACAATGGGACTCTGATCTACTGACATAACTCTAGATCCACTGAGAAAATATTATGACTCTGAGAAAATTTAGCTGATGGAGTGTGCTCTACCCCCACGTGTGACGAGATCACAAAAAAAGTTGAGAATTACTGGTCTAGTCCAATCTTACATCACAAACATGAAAACAGAATGAGAGAGTGACAATCACTTTCTAAAGATTTTTTAAATGTCACTTATAACATATCTGCAAAAGAACCTGGGTCTTCTGCCTTATAATGTTAAGTGATTTTCTTGTTTATTCCTTAAAACTGCCTTTGTAGACTGCACGATGTTATTTGATGGTTCTGGAGTAATACAAGGCAAGCAGAAGAGAGTGATTAACTTGCCTGAGATTCTATAACAAATCAGTTGGCCAAGAAATAATAAGTTTATTATATTATGCAGATCTATACCTATTCACTTGGTTTAGTTAAGAAACAGCTCATCAATATGGAATACACATTTTCATAATAGTAGATTTGTGGGTTGCGTAGCTTTTTTGTGTCTGTTTTCAATTTCTGTTCCTTTGATAACTGAACAAATAACAGAGATGGTGAAACCCAGCAGACGACTTATCTTCCAGATTTTAAATGATCTGTCTTCTCTAGTGAGTTGGTATGTCTACTAATGACACGGTAGATTATAAGGTTATTTGGTTTAAGTAAATATTTATGCAGAGCCTATGATATGTCCATCTCTGTCTTACATGGGATGAATTAGAATTACTATAAATGCTTTCTGAAAAAAAAGTACTATGAATAAATTTAGAGATCTCTGCCCCCATAAAGTTCCTAGACCATTATAGGTTAGAGAATCCAAAATGTATGATGATCCCTTTTTCCATGTGATAAATGTTATGAAGGAGCTCTGTGCCTTTGACTGTGAGAGAGGATATGTGGGGGCTCTAGAGAAAATCTCCATAGGGAGATTAAGAGGTGATACCTGATGTCTCAATGAAGGAATAAATGTTTCCAAGTAGAGAAAGAGAAGAAAGATGTTACATACAGAAGAAACAGCATGTACAAAGGTATAGAGGCAGGAAAGCATGGTATATCAGGAACAGGAAGACGTTACTTCATGACAGAACTTCTCTGTGACTGAAGCCACGTTCAGTTGAGGGACAAGTAGTGGGACAAGGAAGGATAGAGAATCTGGAGTTCAATGATGAAAGATCCTGTGTGATATGTCATAGAAAGGATCTTTTGAATGTTTACCTGTATGAAATGGGAAATTGTCGACTATTGTCAAACAGTGGGTAACATCAGATTAGTGATTTATGTAAAAATAAAGGGGTAACTATTTCTACTGCTATATACCACTTGAATAACCTTATAAAGCCACTTAATAGGGAATAATGGAGGTGGAAATTGTATGGGAATAGATTTAAGGTACTTGTGGGATAAGAAACATGGTATTGCTCTCTTTTGTTCTCTTTCAGTTCAAAACAGGAAGTGCCTAGGTATGCAGAAATGCAAATCAAGCCAGCTATATTTTTGGTGTGTTTTGTGTGTATTTAGATTTTCACACATCAGCAATACTGTAAGAACACTATGTGGCCAGGCACAGTGGCTCACACTTATAATCCCAGCACTTTGGGAGGACAAGCTGGGAGGATTGCTTGAGCCCTGGGAGTTCAAGACCAGCCTGGGCAACACAGTAAGACCATGTCTGTACAGAAAATTAAAAAAACAAACAAACAAAAAAAACCGAACGGGCGTGATGGCATATGCTGTGGTTCCAGCTAATCTGAGGTGGAGGTGGGAGGAGGATCACTTAAGTTCAGGAATTTTGGGTGGCTGCAGTGAGCTGTGATCATGCCACTGCACTCCAGCTTGGGCAACAGAGCAAGACCCTGTCTCCAAAAGAAAACTACTATTATGTGAATAATCCACCAGATTCAACTAAAAATTGGTCATGGTGTTTTAAAAGTACATATATACACATGTAAAGATTACCTTCAACTTTTGAAAAAATTAGCAGAACTTTAGAAAATCATTGTGTGTATGTGCATATGTGCGTTGTTTGGGCTTGTCCCACCTTTAAGGAGAAAATATTTCAAGATCCTGATGCTTACTTAAGAGGTTGGTGTGTTTACTGTGGAAAGGACCTTGGAAGTCATCTCCTAATTCTGACTTTTTTTTTTTTGGATGAAGAAAATGATGCCCAGATTGAAACAGGAGAGTGTAAGCCACAGCCACCAAGTGCCAGTGCCCAGGCTAAAACTTTTCTCTATTAATTCTGGAAACCCTGTTTCCTTTTTGTACCACTTATTTACAGTGTTTGGTAGTTATGAATTGAGTGAATTATCCCAAGGTTGGAGATATCTTGGTACTCACTTGTAAGTGGAGAAATACTAATAGGAAAATATTCGGGGAATTTGTTAAAGAAGTATGAGTGAATTTATCATCTTTAACCTTTGTTCAAATCACCTTTATCAAAGGGAGAAGGACAGGGAATGTGTGGGCAAGATGCAAGAATACATTAAGCCCTTTCTTCCCTTTGTCATTCTCAAACTGGATTGATATGATAGGAGGGTTGTGTCAATAAGTGTTTATGATACCTCTAAACTTAGGGCTTAAAACACACAATCTATGACCTTACAGTTCTGTAGCTTAGATGTTCAATGTGGGTCTCATCTGGCTAAAATCAACATGTTAGCAAAGCTGCATTTCTCTCTGAAGGTTCTTCCTAGGGGAGAATCCCCCTTGCTTTTTCTGACTTCTAAAGACTGACCACATTCCTTGACTTGTGGTCCCCTTTTTCCATCCTCAAAGCCTGTAACATAGCACCTCTGACCATTTTTTTCATTTTTATTCTGTGTCTGGCCCCAGCTGGGAGAAGTTCTCCAATTTGTAAGGCCCCATGAGATTAGATATGACCCATCCGAATAACCTCACATACTCTTCCTATCTCAAAACCCTTAACTTAATCCTATCTGCAAAGTCCCTTTGGTCATATACAGTAGCATATTCATAGGTTTCAAGCATTAGGACATGGTCAGTTTTGGGAGACCATTATGCTGCCTATCGCAGTGCTCTTCTGATAAATTTTTAGTGGTCTTCTAGACATAACAATCTTAGTCCTGGGACCGTGCATGGCGGGGGCCTAAATAAGTCTGTTTTTTAAGAGGCCCTGCCCTTTACATAGATTCTAATCTTGGGGTAAAGGAAGGTTTGAGAGTTCACCCCACTTTTTTTTTTTTTGGTGCTGATATTTCCACTGTGGAAAAGATCATTCTGATTTAACAACCACATTAAGCTCCTGGAGTATCTGGGGCACGTTTGCTGATTCTCAAGGAAGCTTGACCTTTTTGATGGAGCACTTAAGCTGGTAAATTATTAGAAGCCGAGCTATAATTTTCCTTGGTATTGGCCATTTTTGCCTAATCTTTTATTTTTTTTTTAATTTTTATTTATTTATTTATTTATTTGAGATGGAGTCTGGCTGTATCTTCCAGGTTGGAGTGCAATGGCACGATCTCGGCTCACTGCAACTTCCGCCTCCAGGGTTCAAGCAATTCTCCTGCCTCAGCCTCCAGAGTAGCTGGGAGTACAGGTGTGTGCCACCATGCCCGGCTAACTTTTTGTATTTTCAGTAGAGATAGTGTTTCACTATGCTGGCCAGGCTGATCTCAAACTCCTAACCTTGTCATCCACCTACCTCAGCCTCTCAAAGTGCTAGGATTACAGGCATGAGCCACCGCGCCTGGCCTGTCTAATCTTTTATTTAATGCATCTAGGCTCCTCCTTTCTTCCCTCATGGTTTCCTTTTTCCTACTTCCCTATCTCCTTTTCTTTCCTTCTTTTCATTTACAGAGAAATGGTGTTAGAAATGAATGGGAGGAGTGAGCAAATAAAGATGAGGGAAAAACAGATGTGGTAAGGAGTATATGGATAAAGAAAAGAGGCCAGGAGGAAAAGCTGTTCACCCCCCCTCCCATTCTAGTCTTGCGTAGTCTTATGTTTCCTGAGAATAGTTAGTTCAGAAGTTCCAGTAGAATCTTCCATGGAACACACAAAAGGGAATTAAGTAAGGAAACTTGTGACAGATGCTATGGGAAAGGACATGTTTGTTAAAGCAATAGGTTCTTCCTGAGTTAGAGAACAATTATGGTTCCCCAGTGGAAATGTTTATCTGATGCAATGAGAACCAGGTCAGACACAATTCAGAAATGAAATGGATAAAATTATTCTAAGATCTAGATGGGAGGAGAAATGAAGGATTGTGTTTTGATAGTCTTAAGGATGCACTTACATTTACATCCCCAAATTTCCTCTTCCATGAATCACTGTGCACTGTACATTGCCATGTTAATGCCGACTATGCCAATTAGATTAACTAATATCTGTCAAAAAAGAATATCCTATCCGGGCACATTGGCTCACGCTTGTAATCCCAGCACTTTGGGAGGCCGAGGCGGGTCATGGTGAAACCCTGTCTCTACTAAAAATACAACAATTAGCTGGGCATGGTGGCAGGCACCTGTAATCCCAGCTACTTGGGAGGCTGAGGCAGAAGAATTGCTTGAACCCACGAGGCGAAGGTTGCAGTGAGCCAAGATCACGCCACTGTATTCCAGCCTGGCAACAGAGTGAGACTCTATCTCCACAAAAAAAAAAAAAAAAAAAGGAATATCCTAACGAAGAGAGAAATGACAGAAATTTCTAAGATAATCTATTCATAT
Organism: Theropithecus gelada; assembly: GCF_003255815.1. Classification (NCBI taxonomy): domain Eukaryota; kingdom Metazoa; phylum Chordata; class Mammalia; order Primates; family Cercopithecidae; genus Theropithecus; species Theropithecus gelada. Next base: position 185,191,066 of record NC_037669.1, read on the forward strand.
TTCTTCATTAAATGAAAATGAAAATACATCTTAGAGTATTGGGGTATAAATTAAACTCAATAATACCAGTGAAAATGCTCTTTCAACTATGAAGTGTTAGAGTTGGGAAACTTCTTTTTGTTTGACTATTCATTCTGCCATCTCACCTTAGCAGTAATTTCTTTTGCTTGAACCATAGAGAAAAGTTGGGTCAGTACTACTTTGGCAATAGGCATCAAACTGGAAGAATCCCATGTGCAAATCGAACTCAGTGAAAAAGGGCTGGGACTGGCTGCTCCTGCCCACTTCCTGCCATAGTCATGCCTGCCTTTGAACTTTGTTATTTCGGGGGTAATTACCTTGTGTAGTCATAAATTTTAATCGGAGTCTCATGTGTGATTGTGGATGGATACAGTCTAAAGGGAGCATTTCCTTATTTCTCTGCTGCCGAGTGACTCTGTCTGTAGTCAAAAGTTCTCAACCTCTCTTAGGAATCTTTCCTTCACCAAAAACGCGCGCGCGTGTGTGTGTGTGTGTGTGTATATACACTTATATACCATACACATGCACGCTGGTATGCTTTAGTTAAAACTGAAGAATTCTGTAATACCTCTGAAAAATAATTTATTTTCCACATGCTGTCTCATAAATCTGTACTAAAATCAATTTTGAAAAATTAAGCTCCCCTTCTCTAACACGGTACTCTCTCTCTTTCTTTGAATTGTTCCATACACTTCCATAGTTATTTCTAGTTTCGTTTCCGTTCATGAGGACTTTATTCCAAGATAATTCAATTTTTGTTGCTACTGTGCCATCTTTATGCTTGTTGCTGTTTATGGGTGGTTATTGCTAATTTAAAGGAAACTCTTGACGTTGCTTGCTATATCCAAACACCTTACCAAATTCAGTTGTTAACACACTTTTATATTAACAACCTTTTCAGGTTCTTCAGTGATTATTAGGCTACTGAAGTGTTTTTGTTGTTGTTTTGTTTCATTTCACTTCTATTGGAATTCATGTTGCTGTTTATATTTTGCTCGAAAATCATGCATTTTGTCAAGATTGTCAACTGTGTTACTACGATATAGGCATGTTACTCACTTATAATTTTTAAAATATCTTTCTTGTCCATATTCATAGCTTCCTTTTGCTTTGTTTTTCCTTTTTCCTCCTTAGTGGAACTTTCCTAAGGGGTGTGTATGTGTGTGTGTATGAAGTTCGTTTTCTAACTCATTACTTTTAATGTTTAGCCTTATTATTTTCTATGTCCTTCTTTAAGTTTATTTAGTTATTCATTTTTGTAGTATCTTACTCTGAATGTTCATTTATTTTTCTCTGTCTCTTCTGTTTACTGATAAAAAGCATTTAAATTTATAAAATGCCTCTCCTTGACTTTATCTGCATGCCATTTGGATATCTTTTAAAATTTATCATAAAGGTTTTATAATTCAGTCAATCTTCCACATAAGAATTATTTAGAAACTTATTTCCAAATTACTTTTACCAAAAATGTTATTCCATTTTTTTAATTTGAAAGAATTTAAGTCTTGAAATTTATTACTGACATGTAAATTCCTGACGGAGCATTATGAAACTTGTTTAGTTCATTGCTGAAGTTGTTATTTTGTCAGCTGGGAACACTAAATACCCCCACTTAACGTGATATTTGCGAAGCTCAGAGTAGCACTGGGGTTCCTGTACACTTTGGCAATTGCCCCATGGCTAATTTGGCCAACTTCCAATTCCTCAGGGAGAGACAAAGAGTTGTCTCACTGCCACCTGCTATTAACTAAATGCTTAGGATTCAGTGTCCTAGGGGTGACTGGGAGACATGGGAATGGATTATTGTAGCAGCCTGTGGAACCTCCTTCCCTGGGGAATTTTGAGAAGAGCAAAGAACCATCTGTCTGGGCTGGTTTTAGGAGCAGCCCTGCCTGAAGGCAGGTGCACGGATTAGATGACCTGTGAAGATTGTCATCCATCCCAGTGACTTCAATGGAAAGGATGCATTTGCTGGATTTGAAAAGAGTCCAGGAGGAACACTGATAGGTTTGGGGAGCATATGGTCAAGAGCCTGAGTGTATTGAGCACTTCTTGAAATTGGAGACACTCAGTGCCACCCCATGCCCTGAATTCTCGAATGCCATAATCTACACGTGAACCCAGCAGTCATTCACCCTTGAAAATTATATGCAGATGTGGTTCACATTGGAGTAGTTCACATCTTTGTTGATCATAAGCAGAATTCTTTTTTAACACGTAGCTCAACCGATCTATACCCAGAACCTACTGTTGACCTTGATTCTTCTGGTTAAGCCAGATCTGCCTGTATAATACATCATTTACTGACCCACTGACCTTGAATTTTCTTACCTTGTTTCTCAGTGGTTGTTCTTTTTGTTTCAGGCAATTAAATATCTTGATGAGTATTTCAGAAGAGCTCTCCTAATAATATCAACAATAGCTTTATTATAGTTACAAAAGACAAAATACTAAATGAATTAGCCAGATTAAGTCACATCTATTACGATCTAATTCTTACTAATTCTTACTGTATGTAGTGTAATAACGGTTTTCTTTTTTTTTTTTTTTTTTTTTTGAGATGAAGTCTTGCTCTTGTCCCCCAGGCTGGAGTGCAATGCAATTTCGGCTCACTGCAACCTCTGCCTCCTAAGTTCAAGCGATTCTCCTGCCTCATCCTCCCGAGTAGCTGGGATTACAGGCGCCTGCCACCATGCCCAGCTAATTTTTTTATATTTTTAGTAGAGACTGGGTTTCATCATGTTGGCCAGGCTGGTCTCAAACTCCTGACCTCAGGCGATCCGCCTGCCTCGGCCCCCCAAAGTGCTGGGATTACAGGCATGAGCCACCATGCCCAGCCTGTAATAACATAAAGTTACAGAGAAAGGGCAGTGTCCCCAAATATTTTCATGATGATATGTCAGACATTTGGAGTTTCAAACTAACACTGTGGTAATTATTGTGTGTCTAAAGAAGTGACAAAGGGGCCAGACAGCAAAACTAGACATGGGAGAAGCCAACTGATCCACTAAGCTGTCCCAGCAGAGTTAGTGGGATTATGATTTACAAAAGACCTGTGTGGACAAGGTGTTTTGGAGGAGCAGAATGTAGGGAGTGGATTAATTAGAAGAATGAGACAGGACTAGCCATAAACTTCTCCTAGAAGTTTAAACTATTTTAAAATTAAGGGTTGTGGCTCATCGAAAAAGTATGCTTTCAAAAAACACAGCCTCTTCACTTAAATGATATGCACAGTCCAGATAGACTGCAAAACTTAATGTTTAAAAACTAACAACGTTTTAAAAACTTTATTGATCTGATCTGTACTGAGAACAGATTTTCTCTGTGCTTTGTAATAAAACATAAAGAACAGTCACAAAATAAATTATCAATAAATTTTAAAACAAAACTTTTAAAGTGTATGTAAATATATAATATTAAGAAAAAATAAGTAAGAATAATATTTGCAATGACTATGAAAAGCAAAGGGTTAATATCCATATGAAAATTTTCATGCAAATACAAATATCCCAACAGAGAAAGATGAGGAATGTCAATAATTCTGAAAAAGAGAGATACAAATGGATATTTAACTTTAAAAAATTTTATTCACATTAGTATGAAAAGAAAATAAAAATAACTGAAATCTAGTTTTTCACCTATGAAATTAGCAAAGATTTAGGAAAAGAAACTACTGTCATTTGCTGCTGGTAAGAATGTAAATTGGCCCAAAACTTTTAGAAAGTTATTTTACAGTATTCCTCAAGAACTTTAAGCTTCTCGTATCTCTCAATCCAGACAGATAGATGGATGGATGGATGGATGGATGGATGGATGGATGGATGGATGGATGGATGGATGGATGGATGGATGGATTTATCAGTAATAGATACATAGATGGACAGACAGATTGATAGATAAATAGACATCTATAGAGATATATATTTCTATATAAGTATGTACGTATATTATCCTAAATATATATTTGAACAAAATCTATTTATTAAAATGTTCACTAATGCAAAACTTATAATGGCAAATAGAAAGGGAATCTGCTGAACGAAACATTATCAATCTCAAATAATGAGATATTGCCAAAACACTATATTTAAAGAACTTAAGTGATTTGGGAAAATATTATCTTGTGAGGAACAAATACGTTAAATTTATATATTCAGTATGGCCAAATTTATATAAAAATGAGTAGAAAGTGTTTTTTAAAACACCTTAAAATATAAACAGAGTATTACCCAATATCAGATTACATGTGATTTTATTTTCCCCCGAATTTTCCTTAATTTTCAAATTCTGTACAATGAACATGTGTTATTTTTATAAGTATAAAAGACTGTTTTATAAAAAGAAATATATAGAACTAATTAGCCAAATAGGAATGTTTCTAAGAACTAGGCAAGAAAGAGTTGTGAATGGAGTAGTGAAGAGATCTTTGGGTTGACAGCTGGGCAATGTGGATACTAGCCCTGGCTCTGTCACTAAGAAACGAAGAGACTTGCTGAGGTTCTCTCTTCTGGCTCAAAGATTTTATGAGCCAGTAATTCATCAAAGAGCCCTTCCTAGTGCACCCATGGGCCTGTCAACCCTGGTAGACAGGTTAGTAGCCCAGATGAAATTTCCCGTGGATGAATTTTAGAACTCCTAGCCATTGATCACCCATTTTTGTTGTTGTTGTTGTTGTTGTTGTTGTTGTTGTTGTTGTTTTACTCTTCTGGAAGAGAGGCAATTAACTGCTGACACCATCTCCCTTTCCCACTTGCCCTTCGCTGTGAGATGGAGGCAGCAAATATTCAGTATGTTATTTTTGGTCTTAAGTAGTTCTGGACTCAGATACCACTTCAGCACCAGGCTGAGTTTGGGCTGGCTTTGGCTATGGTTCGCCACTGACTGTATCAGCGATGGACTTTTGAAATGTTTAATAGCCTTAGGGAATGTGGCAGTGTCCCCTACATAGGTAACTGTAGATTCTCTAGACCACCGTTTCCAACCCTGTGATTTAGATTGTAATTATAAGCATCACAGGATGCCCTGAGTTGAGAAAAATCTGTGCTGTTTAAATGGTCTACAGTACAACCTTTCTTTCTCCTCTTTCTCAGCTCTATTCCGCTTAGGGTATGGCTTATTCCACTTAATCAACATGCTATCATATGCTTTCTGCATTCCAGACATATATTGAAATATCTTGGTGGTTGTAACCATCTTCTCCCACATACATCCCCTTTCTCTCTTCCCCCCTAAATTTTTTTCTGTTACTTGTTATTTTTGGTACTGGTGTGCTTTTATTTGAGTAGGATCTTGGAATGCAATTGTCTTCTTAGCCCACCATCCCCTGGTCTGTCGTTATTGAAGAATAAAATTCTATAGCAAATGAGTCCCCAGAAGGGGTTTTTTTCAAGTGATGATGATTGGTCATGTTGTGAATCTGTAGACTTCTTGGCTATAACAATAACAATAAACACAGTATTTATAGTGGATATGCTAGGTACAGTCAAAGCTCTTCATATGCATCATCTTGTATAATTTCCTCAGCAACTCTAATTTAATAGATACTATTGTCCATGTATAGATGAGGTAGTTTATACCCAGAAGGCTTAAACAAACCTGTAAGTAACAGAGTCAGATTTTAAAGGCAGACAATATAACTTCAGAAACCTTGTTCCTAATTGTTTAATGGAATATGGTTTAGAATTCTGTGTGGAGAATCTTACTCTACCCCAGTGGTAAACTTAAAGCTCTTTAATTTACTGTGGTTATATTATATATGTGCAGTGGATCCCTATTTTCAAATATAGTCATTGGATAAAGTGTGGGCTGCTTTTAATCACAAATGTAAAAAGTCTCTTGGTTGCTACAACCAGCAACTAAGTGTCCTTTAACTCTTAACTTGGAACATTTAATTGGATCCCTGGTGCTATGTATATTTGACTTTTGTTGTGAAAGTTATATTCACTGTATTCCTTTATTTGACATCAGCAAGACATAATTTCTATAAACCAATTAATGATGCACCTTTCAACTCTTAACTATGAGACTATTAGCTGGCATAAATATCAGACTCCTTGTGAAGGATGACTCGCTGTCTGATTGGCCTTTTAAAAAATACTTTAGGAAATAATGGCTTGCCCCTGCATATACCGATTTGAAGTCTTTCTAATATCAGCCATTACCTGGGATCCACATGGAGTACATAGACAAATGATCATAGTTTCTACTGTAAACATGCCTCAAGATCTTGTAGGTGAGATTAGGCAATTATATAAATGCCTATAGCACAAAATGAATTAACATGATTGCCTGAAAAGAATTAATCTTTGTAATAATTGGAAGAAGGAAGAAGTTATGTATGCTTTGGGGGGTATAAAGAAAGGCTTTATAAACCACCCTATGAAAAATGGACCACAGTTTTAAACAGCCAATCCACAGAAGGAAAACACTGCAATATTCACTGGAAAAAGGAAGGAAGGGAGTGACCAAGGGAAGAAAGAAGGAAGGAAAGGACTGAAATCTTGTTTGCCTTCTTGGAGAAGGCAGCATTTGAAATGGGCCTTCGATAACAAGGTGTGATTGTGGTTAGTGGAAATGAGTTGCATCCAGAATGCAGAAATAACTCAAGCAAAGGCATAGAGATTGGAAAATATGGGGCAGTTAGAAAACAAGTCCAGAGTATTTGCTGCTGCTTAGAAGATGTATAAGGGTTTTATTTCATAGTTTTATAATGGAGGGCTTTTAATTTCAAGTGATGGGTCAATATATAATTCCTTAGGAGATAAAATTCCAGGGAAAGGGAGGAGGGGTTATAAGATAAATCTAGAAATCTAACTCATAAAAATTAGTTCCCTTCCAGGGAGTTAGTTACTCCAGAAATATCCTTGATAAGCTAACTCTGCATGGATACAACTGTGTTATCTGTGAGCTGGCAACAGACCAGAATTTGCAATTGTCTGTAGTTGCAGTCTTTGAGTTGCAGTCATTCTATCTCTATCTACTGCTAAAAGCCAGAGTTTGGAAAGAGCCCTTATGAACATGCTTGATAATGACACAATTTGACTGACAATAGTGCCATTTTATAATAATCTCTGAAAGTTACTTCCTTGGTCTACTGAATCTCGTATTTTGTGAAGTTAAATGACCAATGACTGTCATTCACTGGCCAGGATTGTCTTGAGTTTGTTGATACTAAGGTGTTATTTATAATGTGGCTTTTGTTTCCCAAAAATAATGTTCACAGAAATCACCAGTAGTGTTATCCATGTATATGGAAAGCCAGACTGTATCCCCTTATGTACTAACAGACTGTATGGCAAGAAGGGATCCAGGTTGTCAATATGAGAGCTACTGTTGATATCAACACAGACATCATAAAGTCATTTCCTCTGTTTCCCTAGTTTACTAAATGGTGCTTTGCAGTAGGGACCATGTTGCCTAATGGGCTGTGAACTTTAATTTGTTCATAATAGTAGCAATGAGGAAATGGAACTACCTGTGGACTCCAGAGTCTACCCTGTCTAACATTTTAGCATTGCAAGAAGGTAGTGTGTTTTATCCTCTGATACATTCATATTCTCTATTGGAGCATACCTAGCCAAGACCAATATCCTACATCAATTTTAATAAAGAGAAATTACATTTAATTGTGTCTCTATCCTTTCACATTAATCCATTATGAATATTTTATCCCACAGTGTTAGAAAAATTACATTAACTTATTAGTGAAGAACATTCTTTCATAAGAAGTGCTTTATACTTCAGAACCTCATAACTTACTTTAAATATTTCAGGCACAATAACTGGTAAGAAATGAAAAATCAGCCTGAACTCACAGGGTAAGGACCATTTAGAAGTCTTTTGTCTTCAGCTTGTGATCGTTCAGTTAAACTTATTTGATGTGCTCAGCAGGTTGTAAAATTCTTATCTTTCTGGAGTGATCCATAAGAGATGACTTCATAGTGAAACACTTAAGTTTGATTCTTATGAGTTGCAAAATTATTTTCCACCAGGAAAAATAAAGAGTATGGGTTCTTTTTGTTTGTTTGTTTAACATCAGAAGTCAGGCATGAATTCTCATCTCTTGATAAAATGTAAAATCTCTTTGCTGATCCTCTGCCTATTCTCAGTTTCCATGACCATGCACAATTATTATTTTTAGCAAATAAGCAAATTTGAGGCAGAAACATTAATTTGATAAGATATCTACAAATGCCTTTCTGGAGGAGAAAATAAATTTAAAAAGCATCAGTGTGTTTCACTGGTATGCACCATCCCCCACTTCTCACAAGAAATTAAAACTAGTTTTTAATATCTTCAGAGAGAAAATGAGTAAAGGAAGCACAGTGTTTTCCTAAACATGCTATTTAAACTAAAACCATGACATTTATGAAAAAAAAAAAATACAGTAGACCCTTCTTTGATACATTTGGGTCCACTGAGGTAATCCTAGTTTCCTTTGAATTGGGGGGGAAGGGAGATTATGTAATTTAATTTTTAAACTTGTGTCTTTGTGTCTATCCTAGTGCTGGTACTCTGCTATCTTGATTGCTACAATTTTAGAGCAAATCTTGATATCAGGTGGTCTAAGTTCTCCAACTTGGTTCCTCTTTTCCAAAATTAGTTGGACTATTCTGCATCCTTTACATTTCCATATAAATGTTCGATGTGGCTTGTCAATTTATAGCAATAAAGGATTGTGTTGTACATGTAAATCAAATCAGGGAGAACTGACACTTTAACAGTATTGTCTTTCAATGCATAAACATGGTATAACTCTCCCTTTACTTCAGTTTTTGTTTGTTTGTTTGTTTGTTTTAGTTCTCTCAGCAGTGTTTTTAATTATTATTGTAAAGGCCCTGCACATTTTATGGAACAAACACCTAAATGTAAAAGCTAATTCTATAAAACTTTTCCAAGAAAAGAAAAGAATTCTTACAACCTTAGATAGGCAAATATTTCTTAAAGAGTGTACAAAAAACCCCACAAACCATAAAGTTAAAAATGATGAATTTGATTTTATAAAAACTCTAAAACTTGTTTTTTAAAAGACACCATAACAAATGAAATAGCAAGTCCCATACAAGGAGAACATATGTGCAAAGTATTTATATCTGACTAAGATTTTGTGCCAGAATATAGAAATAATAATAATTATTATTATTTTTTGAGATGGACTCTTGCTATGTCGCCCAGGCTGGAGTGCAGTAGCGCGATCTCCCCTCACTGCAAGCTCCGCCTCTCAGGTTCATGCCATTCTCCTGCCTCAGCCTCCCGTGTAGCTGGGACTACAGGTGCCCGCCACCACGCCTGGCTAATTTTTGTATTTTTAGTAGAGACGGGGTTTCACCATGCTAGCCAGGGTGGTCTCAATCTCCTGACCTCGTGATCCCCCCATCTTGGCCTCCCAAAGTGCTGTGATTACAGGCGTGAGCCACAGCGCCTGGCCTAGAAATAATTACTAAAATTCAAGAAGAAGACAAAGAATGCAATTTAAAAACAGGCAACAGAATTGAAAATAGGCAATAGATTTGAACAGGTACTTCTCTAAGAAAATACACAAATAACCAATAAGCAAATGAAAAATGCTCAGTATCTTTAGTCATTACAGAAACAAAATAAAACTCCGTGAGGTACCTCTATACATTGATGAGAGTGGCTAAGATTAACCATACCAAGAATGAGCTAAAAGACAGAGCAACTGAAATTCTCATACACCACAGCTGAGGATGGAACATGGTACAGCCACTTTGGAAAACAGTTTGGTAGTGTCTTAAAAATAAAACGTGTTCAACATATGACCCAGCAATTCTCCTGCTTGATGTTGACCCAAGTGAAATGAAACCTTTCTTTTACACAAAGGCTTGTACACACATGTTCATAGCAACTATATTTATAATGGCCAAAAACTGGAAACAACCCAAATGTTCATTAACAGGTGAAAGGACAAATTTTGCTATATTTATACAATGAAAGATGACTCATCAGCAATAAAGAAATGATCTACTAATATGCACAAAAACATGAAAAAATCTTAAAAATATGATACTGAACAAGGCCAGGCTCATGCTTGTAATCCCAGCACTTTGGGTGGATCACGAGATCAAAACCATCCTGGCTAACACGGTGAAACCCCATCTCTACTAAAAATACAAAAAATTAGCCGGGCGAGGTGGTGGGCGCCTGTAGTCCCAGCTACTTGGGAGGCTGAGGCAGGAGAATGGCGTGAACCCGGGAGGTGGACCTTGCAGTGAGCCGAGATTGTGCCACTGCACTCCAGCCTGGGTGACAGAGCAAGGCTCCGTCTCAAAAAGAAAAAAAAAAAAAATGATGCCGAACAAAAGGAACCAGAGCTACCCCCACCCCTAAAAAAGACTCCCTACATTATAATCACATATTTACAAAATCCTAGAAAAGACAAAACTAATCTATACTGACGCAAAGCAGTCAGTAGTTTGCTGAGGCTAGAGGGGGGAGAGGATTGATTATAATGGGGACTGACAGAGGGAAGTTTTTGGGGTGATGGAAATGTTCCAGATCCTGATAATTGTGGCGGTTACAAGGGCTTGTAAATGTATTGAAATTCATCAAAGTGTACACTTAAAATGGTTTTATTTATTGTATTTAGATTATACCTCAATAAAGTTGGTTTTAATAAATAAACAAGAAAGTGTTTTTCACCCATTGGTTTGAAATTCGGCCAAAGCATATTTGAGTGAGGGCTGTCAGCCTTGTATTTGTTGTAAGTCATAGTGAGTATGCCATAATGGATCCTCTACAGGGTCCAGGTTGGGTTTCCTTAAAGGACAGCAAGAACTTGAAACAGTGTGAGTGCAGAGAACAGTGAAACAGAGTGTGTATATAGTGGTTTGATTTTTGTGCACTTTTTGTCCTAATATTTTAAAGTTTGCTTAACCATACCTAATAGAACATTTCCTGAGTGAAGTATCTTTATGGAACTTTTCCAAAGCATTCTACTTAGATTTTATTTTAAGAAATGAAAACATTTTATTTGTATTAATTTACATAATAATTGGTTAACTCACATAATTACAATGACAAGATCATATAGTAGGAGCAGATTTGGGATCAAATGCAGCTGACTCTAATAGCAGGTGTAGCAGGAGGCACACAGCTGAGGGGACATTTGAGACGAAATTGAGGCCAGGTTCCACTTCAGTTTGTGCTAGGGTTAAGCGTGTCCACCCAGAGGAAGAAACTCCTTAGGCCTAAAAGGGCAAAAGTATACAGACAGACTCAAGAGTAACAGAGTAGCCAGAAACACCAGCCAAGCCATAAACTCCAGTCTGAGTGTGTTAACAGATAAAATTAAGAGGGTAATCTAGGGAGTCTGTTGCTAAATGAAGGGCACATTAAGTCTCAACAGTATTCCTATGATCAATCAACCAACCAATGAAGTGTACAAGCAGAAGTGATGTGTCATGGAATTTCAGAGCCAGAAAGATCCTTAAAAAGGCAGTGTACTCCAACTTCCTCTGAAGCTTGTGTCCTACCTACAGAATTCCCAACCACTCTGCTTGAAATGTCTCCAAAGAGGAAAAAATTTAGAAGAGAAGACATAAAGAAAATTAATCACAAGATATGCAATGAATAGGCAAGTGTGAGAGGCCAGATTTCCCATCCTCATTTACTCTAATTTTGATTCCTAGATTACTGAGCCTCAGATATCTGCTTGCAATCTGTGCTGGTCAGTCTGGTTTGGTGTCTTCTCTCTCTTTAGAGTTTGATGATGTTTTAGGCTGTGAGGGGCATTGACATTGTAACAGAAATTGGACGATGTCAAACTTTCTTTATCACACTTTCTCTCTCAATAATCTTTTTTGGTGAGTTTTCATATTCTACTTATAGCTGCTAAAGCTCCTTATAACCATACGCACAAATATATATTTCCATATAGTCGTACACACTCACAAACATATATCCACAGCTATTTACTTACACACGTGTACACAGAGGCATATATCCACACACTTACATGCACAATGAGAGATGCATAGTAAGAATTTTTCCACCACCTCTAGTTTAATGGGAAGCTGTAGAAAATCTGAACTTTATTACATTGAGATCTGGGATCATCCACAAAATTGCCCAAAATGGGAATGCGGAAGCTGTTTCTTACCTTTCACTTTCTCCACATTCAATGTGTCCTCTTCAGCTGTGTATTTTGAAACAACTTTTGAATCTGTCCCCTCCCCCTAGCTGCACTGCCAACTGCTGATATCATTTTTTGGAAACAAGTATAATGAAAAGAGCGTATTCTTTAACATCGAGCAAACTAAGGTGCAGATTTTAGCTCTGCATGCATTCATTGTGTGATCTTGGGCAAGTTATTTAACTGTTCTGAGCCTCCTTGTCTAAATGTGCAGATAGAAGAAGATAATGCCTACCTGATAGGTGGCATAGGAAAAGGTCAAAAACATTATTTTCTACTCCCATTGCTCCCCTTGCCTGAAATATTACAATGGCCAAAACGACTGGCCTCCCAACCTCCTTTCCCCTCTTCAGTCTTTACATTATAGCTAGAGATTTTGCTAAAATGTGTATATGGTCATCCCATTTTTTACTTGAAACTGACATCTTCTTGCCTATAAAATACATTTTCTGTTTCTTAGTCTCATATAGGAAATCCTGTTTAGTCGGCCTTGGACTCCAGTCAGATTTTCCTCCCATCCCTACCTGCCCTCTTGCTTCTGAATGTTCCACACTTCATTCCTCTCTTTGTTAATTGGCTTTTCCTTTACTTAAAATGCTTTCCCCCTTCCTGCTTCTCTACTCAGGTAAACCATTCTCCTCTCCTTCATAACTTGAGTCTCCTTTCATCAGCATCCCTTCCCCAATTTGAGCCCATTTTCTAGAAAGAATTAATAGCTTTCTTATATGACTCTCAAGGTATTTTTGTGTGGTCCTCTAACAGCCTTCATTTATTTTATCTGGTAATTATAGATGTCCATTTGTTCTAGGGAAAGCAGGTGTCAGGTCTTACTCATCTTTATATTCCTGGTTTGACATACAGGGCCTGATGTCTAGTAAGCACTTGATATCTGTTTATTTTAATGTTTATGCCCTACATTATGCATCACAAGTATTAAACTTTGATGGGTGCTCTGTAAATGTTAAATTGAGTTAATTATTTTCAATCTTATAGGAAGTTACGTAGTGATTCGTCTATTCATTTGTGAATTTTTGACAATCCTATATTAAGAGTTGCACTTAGAATGGGAGTTCCATGAGGGCAACAGCACTTCTGTCTTACTGCTGTGTCTGCTATGTTGGCCCATAATTAACTACTCAGTAAGCCTTTTGTGAAAACAGCCTTAATGAGTCTTCCACCTCGAGTCTTTTGAATAGGAATGGATTTAAAGCTGATCTCTAATACATCTTTCAAACTTTAAGTCAGTAACTTTTTTACACAAACTTTTTAAAGTTGATAAATCCCTCAGAAATTATTCTGAGGAAGCTGATGGGATAGAAATGAAACAGACTAAGGGGCTCTAGGCAATCACCACTCCCCGTCATTCTCCTTCCTCTCTTGGTGGGGATCAATAGAGCAGGATCCTCAAAACCATGGAGTTCTTGGGAGCTTCCTTTGAAAGCCTCTAATTCTGTTCCATACTCTAATTTCCAAAAGAGGGAACTGAGGCCCATAGTGGTTAAATGCCCTTTCCAAGGTTACACAGCTATACATGGTAGTGCCGACCCATGTCTTCTGACTTTCATCCCATTGCACTTACAACTAGCCTGCATGTTCCCCTTTTCCCATATTCCATACATAGCATCTTACACATCTAAGTTTTTTTCTTTAATAATGATCTTCTCTTTTCTTTAAGAGACACCATCACTCCCAGTTGTACCACTTGCACCAGGCTAAATTATTCCTCAGCGTTTACCCCTTTCAGATATTTATAGACCATCATGGCACTCCCTGGTCACCTGTCAACTTCCTAATATGTACATATATGGTTTCTTTAATCTTTCTCTTCAGTCAGCTTCTCTAGTCCCTTAATCATTTGTACCATTCTCTTTCTAATGCCTGTAAGGGAACTGTTTGAATATAGTCCATATGGGAAAAGTAATCTCAGCATGTAGTAACAGGGAGCAGAAAAACATGCTGAATAGATGAAAGGAACAATCTACAGGTTAATTAGTAGTATGGCCACAAATATGTGCACAGTTTTGTTTCAGAAATAAAGCAAGCTGTATTTGTTGTAACTATCTCTTCTTTGAACTTAACAGAATGCTGATAATGCCAAGCTGTGTTTACAGTCCAAATTTTTGCTAAAGACCTTCAACTTTGCACTCTCCCTGTGTGGTATCTCTTGCCCAAGACAGAACTTCAAATAAAATCACATAGGAGCTGATGCAGGAAACCGTTACTGAGCTTATCTGTTTTTAGGCAGTTTCTGTGGACTTACATGGTTTCTGGGAGCTCCCTATAAGCCTTAGTAAGGGAAAGCTCTTGACTTACCTCACTAGTTATTAGGGATTTGGATATGTGTTTACTAAATATGATAATCTAAATATGGAAACTACATTAGTACAAGAGGAATCACCCAGAAACATACTCTACTGGCATAAATAAAACATTACCTATTGCCCAGTTTTCTCATTTGTTTCATTTTATAACTTTTATAACGTGTCAATAAGTTTGAGGTCTTGAAGGACTGCCCAGAAATCACCACAGAGTGGATTCTCCTTACCCTCAATCAGCCTTAATCAAAATTTAGCTTGTGTGTTTATCCTATAAAGTTTATCTCACAATAAAAACTGAAGACTAGGACGGTCCTTAGAAAAACACTTGATTCGGTGTATTTATTTTATAAAAGGGAGTCACAGAGAGAAAATGTGGCCAGCCCAGGTACATGGCTTCCTAGACAATGTTCCATTTCCCAGAATTTTCATTGGTCCAGAAAGTGTCCCTTCATTCCCAACCAAATCCTTCCTATAATGCTTTCCTTGCCTTTCTTCTGCTGCTCTCTCTGATGATCTCACAGGTCTATAAGCTCTTACAAGTAGAAATGTGATTTCTTGCTGTGTTCTTATTATAAAGCATTGCCATGCAACTGAGAAGTTATGAGAGCCAGTGGATTTTATTAGAATGGAATTTAAACTTTTCTACTTTAAAACCCAGTGATTCTGCTAATCTGGAGGTAGCAAAGAAGGGTGATTATTTTCTCTCTCACACAAAGTAAGATTGTGAAGGAGCTTATTCTCTGAATGAAACAGGAGAGGAGAAAAGTAAGAACCTTCTAATGTTTTATTCAAATGTTAACAAAGAAAATTGAGAAGCGTGTTTCCTTAAAATTGACACCATTTTTATCCCAAACATTCTGGTAAGTGATAGCAGCTGACTGTGCAAGCTTCTATGGAGAGAGAGGAAATTTTCCAGGAGCATAGTCCCAATGGGTAGTATTACCTAAAAGTAATACACTAATCACTTTCAATCTTGCATATTCCACATACTATGTGCACACATATGTGTATTAATAACTGTTCCCTAGACGTCACTTCAGCGCTCAGAGAGCTCAGTGTTGCTATGCAAGTGCTGGAGATGGAATCAGATGCAGACTACGGTTTAGCAATGAGAATTCTTCAGAGATACAAGAATGGAAACGGCCTTAGGTCCTGCCTCATGGGTCTCCCCCTGAGCTCCAGTGTAACATCAGGTGTCAAATATTTGTGACTCTATCTGCTCACCCCACTGAGAATCTAATTGGCATTGCCAGTATTTGTGAGATGCTCATATCTTAAAAATCAATCTACTCAAATCAGTCTTGCATTCTACCTTGTGGATTTTACATGGAAATTTTTCGGAATGCCATTGCTGGGTGGAAGCCCCAGATATATAAGTACATCTGTTCCATTGTACAGGTGACTTTTATTAATATTCATAAGAAAATTTATTTTACAGCAGTATATTTTAGAGGAATTCTTTGCATTTTATTTGTATGTGTGTATACTTATATTACTGGCAGGATACACACACACACAAATATATATACACACACATATATGTATGTATGTATGTATGTTTGTATCCTGCCAGTAATACTTTGAGGTACCTAGGGCTGAGATTACTATTTATCTTCCACCTATTGCTCAAATGGGTAAAATAGCTTACTCAAAGTCACAGATCATATATATGGTGCAGCTGGTATCAAAACTCAATTCTTCTATCTACAGATTTACCACTACTTGAGTAGTTTGTGGTGTTTAAAAAAATAACAAATAACAGGCTGGGTGCAGTGGCTCACACCTGTAATCCCAGCACTTTGGGAGGCTGGGGCAGGTGGATCACCAGGTCAGGAGTTCGAGACCAGCCTGGCTAACATGGTGAAACCCTATTTCTACTAAAAATACAAAAAATTAGCCAGGCATGATGGCGTGCGCCTGTAATCCCAGCTACTCGGGAGGCTGAGGCAGGAGAATCACTTGAACCCAGAAGGCAGAGGTTTCTGTGAGCCAAGATTGTGCCATTGCACTCCAGCTTGGAGAACAAGAGCAAAACTCTGTCTCAAAATAATAATAAGTAACAAAGCTAAGCTGGAAAGATTCTGTTAAGTGAATGTTATACATAATACCAATGTATAAAGCAATCATTTTATTACTGGCTGTGGTCAAACAGGGACCAGAGCCTTGACTTCTTTTGCCTCAACACAGCTCTGCAGAACTCACTCACTACACCATATCCTGCTGCTATTCCTTTGATTTCTAGAACATGTAGATGTACAAATCCAAAACACCACAGTGTTTCAGAGAGAAATGGCATGACTCTACCGGTTCCAATTGTAATGGAGTTCACCTGGTTCTGTAGTCATACAGAAGCCATGTTGTAGACTTAGTGTCTCCCTTGCAATACTCCTACTTACAATGAAAATCTGCTGTTATGTAGAAGGAGAAATTCGTCACGATCAGGCAACAGCGCCTACTAGTGGGAAGAAACTAATATTTGAGGTAGGACACCTGGGAGATAGCTTTGTGCATCTTGAAAGAGTGCTGTACTGAGAGCCCAAAGGCTCTCAGGCCTCATCTCTCCTGACAGCTTGCTATGACATCTTAATCAAGGAATTGCCTCTCTTTTTCCCTTTGTTCTGAGTCTGTAAATGAAGAGGTTGGAATGGCTACTTTCTAAATTTTCTACACATCCTATGACCCTTTAAATCCTCTTAATAGTGTATTATGGATATTTTGCTACTAAACAGTGAAACAGAATCCCGAGTAAGACGAATTGGCTTCCTAAGGAAGTAGTGTGAGGTGAGAATAGCACCATCTTTGGGGCCAGCTCCATTTATGCAGGTAATATAGTATGGTCCAGCTCAAAGATCACTAGACTGGGCTGACTTGCATCTCTGCTACCTACTTCTCAAGTCATGTACAAGGTTATTCCTGTGTTAACTCATGTGTTGAGAAGAGGATAATTGTCTCATTTAGCTTTTAGTTGTTATAAGATTCATAAGAGAATCTAGAAATTTTGAAGTTTTATGTGAAACTGCAAATTTATTCTCAGTCTTTATATATCACAATTTTAATTTAGGTTAATTATAATTTTTATTTTCCCCTTTTTGTTCTATATTCTAAATTCGTATCTCCCATGGAGGCAGGTACCGTATGGACAAAGTCTTTTAGTAGTCACATATTGTTTTCGTCCATTTTGTGCTGCTATAGCAGAATAACTGAGACTGGGTAATTTATAAAGAACAAAAATTTATGTTATCATGGTTCTAGAGGCTGGTAAGTCCAAGATCAACCCTGCACCAGCAGGGTTCGTTTTCTGGTGAGGGCTACTCTGTGTTTCCAGTATGGTGCTTTGTGCTACATCCTCACATGGCAGATAGTGGAAGAGCAAGCCAGCAGAAGGCCGCATGAAACCTATTTCACAAAGGGTTTTATCCCATTCATGAGGGAGAAGCCAGTATGGCCTAATCAGTACTTTTTAATAACATCACAATATCTACTGCTGAATTTTGGAGGGAACCGATTCAAATCATAGCACACATCTTTTCTAAGATGGAAAGGGTAATATGGTCATTGGAGAAATACTCATTCCTTTGTATATTGGTTTACTATCCAAGCCAGGTGTGGTGGTTCACGCTTGTAATTCCAGCACTTTGGGAGGCCGAGATGGGTGGCTCACCTGAGGTCAAGAGTTTGAGACCAGCCTGGCCTACATGGTGCAACTCCATCTCTACTACAAATACCAAAAAATTAGCCAGGCATGGTGGCACACACCTGTAATCCCAGCTACTCAGGAGACTGAGGCCAGAGAATTGCTTGAACCTGGGAGGTGGAGGTTGCAGCGAGCCGAGATCGCACCACTGCACTCCAGCCTGGGCGACAGAGTGAGACTCTGTCTCAAAAAAAAAAAAAAAAAAAGTTTAATATCCAGAGAATCTGTTCCATGTTAACACTCTTTTTTGTCTGCTTTCTTCTTTTGTGAAACAGGAAGGTAAGAGGGACACTGGAGAAAACCTACTGTTCTTTACAAAATGAGTCATAGTTCTCCATCTGCAAACTGTGGCTCCCATTTATGTCTTGGTGTCAGTATGACCATTACATGTTATCTACATGGATTCCACCTCATTTGCAACATGTTCTTCTGCCTGAGCTCTGTCCTTTGGATCTGATTTAACTTTACATGGTCTTAAGTCACACATTGAACTCTTAGGTTCTGTAGGCCACTAAGCCTTTTTAAGTTTGAGTATTTTAATTGTTAAAATGAGAGTGATTATAACCCTTGCTTTGCTGCATCCGAATATTACTGAGGGATCAAATGTGTTGATAAATAAGATAAAGCACTAGACAAATAGAAGGGATGCTTGTTGACTTCACAGGGTGAAGATTATTCTGTTGCTGGCTGCTGAGATACAGTAGCTTTAGAAACACCCCCTTGGGTTGCCTTATTATCAGGTTTGGTCTCAAATAACCAGAATAAATTTGGAGATTTCCTACCACAAAAGCTCAAAGTACCTGGGCAAATTTACCCTTTGAGTGGACCTAAGGGAAATATAGATTCCCATGAGAGAGATCATGGAGCAGATTCAAACCATAAGTCAAAAATAATTGTTGCAATAGTGGTTCTAACTGTACTTGTAAATATTGATTTTTCTGTTAGCAGATCAATCATGAAATAAATTCTAAATATAGAAGACTGGATTAAAAATTAAGACTGAGAATGTGAAAATGTCCATGTGTAAAAATTAAAGAGAAATCTTGCTTTGGCCAAAAGAAATATGGCTGTTTCTGTCAGGAATGTTCTGTGATGTAACCAAGTTTCCTGCCTGGCCAGATAATTTTAGGAATTTTGGACTTTTAAAGTAATAAGTCAGTTTAGAAAACTGGTTAGGTGGATAGATTTAAAGTCAGACTGCCTAAGCGCCAATTCCAGCTTCAATATTTAACTCTGTGGTTGTGGGCAAGGCGCGTAATCTCTTTAGGCTGCCTTTTCATCCACTATTATGGAGGTAATGATAGAACCTACATCACAGGGTTGTTGGGGTGATCACGTGAGATAATACAATTAAATACTTAACACCTGGCACATAAAAAGTGCTGAATAAATATTGACTATTATCGTCACCCAGGGTTTGAAAATTTTTGTAGGATTAAGATTCAAATGTCTACCAAAAATTCCATCAGTAAAATATTGATAAATATAAATCTTAACTGACTGCCTCAGAGACATAGCGACCTCTATTTTCCACTCATTGACTGTCATCTGTAGAGAACAGTCCAAAGCATGCACCTTTCTGTTCTAGTTGTTATGAGCTCTTTATTTTGAAGTTGAGCTATATACCTCCTGTAGTTTGAAGGAGAAAGAAGTAGGTCTCATGCTGGACACCTTCTAGATGTTACCTTCTCCGAATGTCATAGCTAAGTATTTAAGGCAATTATGATCATCTCCCTCTTAGAGAAGCCTAGGAAAGGTTGCTGCAGTACTTGGCACAGAACAGAAGCTCAGCAAGTGCATTTGTTGAGGGATTGACAGAATGGCTGGATAAGTGACTCAACTAAGACCACTTATCTAGTGAGTACATCTCCTTAGCTGCTTGTTTTGAAAACAAGGAAATTCGGGCTCAGAAAATTTAGAAAACTTGTCTAGGCTGCCAATAGCTAGTAACAAAGGCAAGAATTGCACAGCTGATTTTCTTTACACCGTGTTATATGTAACTGTTCAAAAGATACCATGTATTATACTCGAAAATGCAAAGCGGGGTTGTTTTGTTTTGTTTGTGGTGGTGGTGGTGGTAGTATTTTTGTTCTGTTTGTGGTGGTGGTGGTGGTGGTGGTGGTGGTGG